>NW_006408664.1:2037341-2078461 GCF_000296735.1 Chrysochloris asiatica | reverse complement strand
GTAGAATTCTTCTATTTCATCTTCACTGGCTTTAGTGGTTGGTGCATAAATTTGAATAATAGTGGTATTAACTGGGCTTCCCTGTAGGCGCATGGATATTATCCTATCACTTATAGCATTGTACCTAATGACTGAACTGGATATGTTCTTTTTAACGATGAATGCAACACCATTCCTTTTCAATTTGCCATTCCCTACATAGTAAACCATGTGTTTATCAGATTCAAAATGGCCCATACCAGTCTATTTCAGCTCACTAATGCTTAAGATATCGATGTTCATGTGTTCCATTTCATTTTTGACAACTTCCAATTTTCCCAGATTCGTACATTCCATGTTCTGATTTTCAATGGATGTTTACAGCTGTTTCTCTTCATTTTGATTTGTGGCCCATCAGCAAATGAAGGTTCTGTGAGCTTTTCTCCCCCGAGCTTAACTCTATTCATGGCATCATGGTCAACTATACTTTGAGGAGGCATTTTTTTCCCCAGTCGCATTCTGAGTGCCTTCCCACCTTCCGGTCCTGTATCTGAAACTTATCTGTCTGTCATGCTGTGGTGGTTTGAGTTGCTGTGATTCTGAGGGCTCTGCCACCAGTATTTTAAATAACCAGCAGTGTCATCCATGGTAGATAGGTTTAAGATGAGCTTCAAAACAAAGACAGATTAGAAAGAAAGAGTGACAAACTACTTCTGAATCGCTAGTTACTCAAAACTCTATAGCCATTTATAGGATTATTAAATATACTATTTTTTCTAGAAACAGTATAAATTAAAGGAACAAAAAGGTGCTATTAAATATTTAAAAGCCATGAAAAAATTTTTAGCCATTATAATGAGACCTTGTTCCAACTATTAGCT
This sequence comes from Chrysochloris asiatica, assembly GCF_000296735.1. Lineage (NCBI taxonomy): Eukaryota > Metazoa > Chordata > Mammalia > Afrosoricida > Chrysochloridae > Chrysochloris > Chrysochloris asiatica. Next base: position 2,077,601 of record NW_006408664.1, on the reverse strand, counting down.
CATTTTCTTTATCTTTGGCATCACTCAGGCTCTGCAACTTCAGGGCTTTGGCACTATTGTGTTTGTCCAGATGGCTCCTGACTTCCTATTTTGCCCTCGCTTTGCCCTGAAAACTTGTCATTTCTCTATTCTTGGCCTATTCCTTCTAGATGTGTTTCTTTGCCACTCCCTGATTATTCCTTTCAAATTCTCCCTAGAAATTCTTCATTTATCAGAGTCTTTGACCAATACGGCTCTAGTGCCAAGTTTCCCTTGTTTAAAAACAGAATTGAGAAAATAATAATGGGGTAAGAAATGCTAAGAAAAAATAACTCAAAATTGTTAAAAGGGGGAATTTTGTATAGCTTCTTCTGCTGTTTTTCCTGCTTGTCTGAATCACTTGCGTGTCATTGTTTAGAACAGGAAATTTCCCTCTGATCTTAGTACCAGGAATAGTTATGCTTTTGAGCATCTGGTTTGTTTTTACTTATGGATCTTATGAATCATTTAACCAATCATGCTCTTCTAACTGAGCTGGCTGCTAGAAATCTCAGAGTTAGATTTGTGATCCATCTGTAGCAAGTACACTCCATCTCAGAATACACTTTCTGTGCATGTATCCTACTCTTATTTTACATCATCTTATTTTTCTGTTTATTTTTTCTACTATTACCTTACATTTCCTACTTTTGTTGTCCATTCACACTTCCCTCATTACTAAAATAAGCAATCTTTTGCCATTTTTAAATATGTAGATACATATTTTGAAAACTAAATTAATATATTTTTTCAAAGCAAGAGGAGTCACCTCTAGATCAATAGACAATCTCAAATTTTTCTAACAGAAAAAAAGAAATGTAGCTTATTCTAATGTCATAATTAAAAATCCCTGGTTGTCACAAGCAGTTTGCAATTGGCTCTAACCTAAAAGTTGACCTTACGAATGTGCCAAGTAGAACTATGAGGCAAAGGCCTAGTAATCTTTCTTCCCTAAGTATTACAACCAAGGAAACTTGATGAGGCATTTCTACTCTCTAATGCACAGGGTCACTATGAGTTGGAATCATCTCAACAATAGGTTTGGAATTCTAGTTAATGCCATAATTCACATCTTCACTTATCATGGACTAAAAGCTTCTGATGGTTGTAACTCTTGCTCCCCAATTAAGTTAAATGAATTGCACACAATAACAGACTCTGTATGAACCCAGCATTCCACTTGCATTCAGATCACGACTGTGTGAGGTAGTTAATTACTTTGATAATTCACAGGATAGTTACTTTGGGTATAGGTCTATAGAAAGCTGGCCTAAGGTTATTACAAAGTTAATTGTTTCATGTTTCTTTGGAGAGGCTATGATGGAGTGAAAAATCTTTGTTTCTTGACTTTTCCAAATTCTAATTCAGAATTGGGAAAAACTACTGTGATTTTGTGTTGTTGTTGTTATTCCTTACTGCTCAAATAGAAGCACACAGTTGTGATATCACAAACACAAATGTTATTTTATTAATGGTATATTAAAACATAGAGAAGCTTATTAAATTCAAAGTTATGCCCAAACTGACTTCTGTTATGGTTGTCAAAAAAGATTGAGTAGTATACGAGAGTTTGGATTTTAGAAAAAGGTGTAATTTGAGTTAACTCAGTGGGGAGATCTTCCAGGATATAATGAAGGTACAGAAGCAGGAATGAGGATTTGGAGACCAAAACAAAGGGCATTGCTTAGCTAAAGTGAAGGAATCTGGAGGATTGTGGGTTCACATTCTGTTTCTCATCTTCATAGGGAAGATGGTAGAGGAACATGAAATCTAAAGGAAATTTTTAGTTTCACTCTGAGAAGTGACTGAATATGGTAAAATCGGGGTGACCATTCTGTTACTAGGAGTCTACATCTGAAAGCAGAATGGAAGGTCGCTTTTGGAAGTGGTTGTGTTAGGATTGCCACCCAGTTAGTTACCCTGTGAATTGCAAAGCAAAGTTCAAAACTGCTTGACCAGAAGAAATAGATAGAAGTTAATGGCATTGTTGTTAAGTGTCATTGAGTCAGTTCTGACTCACAACAACCCTGTATAGAGTTTGCAAGGAGTGGCTGGTGGGTTTGAACCATGAGCCTTTAGTTATCAGTCCAGTGTTTATCCTCCAAAATAATTTTAAAGCCTCAAATGTTGAAAATGAGATCGTTTTGAGATTTTCCGAAAGCATTTGGAGACATGAGACTGGAGGAGTTGAGAAGTCAACACTGGAAGTGACAATGTGACTTTTAAATCAAGCAATTCCTGGTATGGCAAAGTAGAATAAGCATTAGACCGCTAACCATGAAGTCAGCAGTTCAAACTTACCAATGAATCCTCGGAAACCCTATACAGCATCATTGTGAATCAGAACCAACTCAACAGTACTTAACAACAGCAACATCTGCATCCAGGAAAGAATGAATATAAGCCATACTATGTTGTTGTTGTTAAGTACCGTGGAGTTGGTTCCAACTCATAGTGACCCTGTAGAGGGTTTCCGAGGCTGTAAATCTTTATGGGAGCAGAACGCCTCATCTTTCTCCCACAGAACTGCTAGTAGTTTCAAACTGCCGACCTTGAGGTTAGCAGCCCGATTCATAACCACTACGCTACCAGAGCTCCTTTATGGCAAGGCCTAATTATAAACAGGTCTGCAAATGAGGAAGAATAACATAGACCCAAATTAGGAGCCAACCAACGTATAAACTGCTTGCCACCAAGTCAGTTTTGACTCATAGAGAACCTATAGGGTTTCCAGGGTTGAAAATCTTTACTGACTGCCACATCTTTCTCCGGTGAAGTGTTTGGTAGATTGAGGTATAGTAAAGTCTTAAGAATAGAAGAAATCTCAGGGTCTGAGCACTTAAAAACAATTCCTATGTCTTAGAACTGAACTTTGAAAGAAATCATAACTTGAATTCTTGGAGCAAGTAGAAGAAGAACCTTAAGAGATTGAACAGAGCATAAAACTATGGGAGTTGAGAGAAAGAACACATTATAAGAGAACAGTATATCAGAGAAAATGGTATATCATTATAGACCCTATATGGGGTAGTTTCAATGTTCACTAACTTTATTTTTTGAAATATTTATTAAGTTCAAACTAAATGTCAGACACCATTCTATATATGATAAAACAGTAGACGACAAGGAAGACAGTCTCTATTATTCATTGCATTTAGAGGCAATCAATCAATACATTCAGGGGGGAGCAATATAAGAGGTGGAGAGAGAGAAATTTTACTTTTTTTAAATGAAGTAATCAAGGCGACATCTGAACACAGACTTGAAACAAGTCAAGGAAAAGAGGCAGAATAAGACAGGAGAGAGAAAGAGAAAATGTCAAGGTGGTTGAAACAGTGCAAAAACAGAAGAGTGATAAGAAATGTTCTCTGAGAAGTGTCCAGGTAGACTGGCACTGGGGATCAAGACAGGAGGAGAACAAAGTTTACAATTGATAGGATTTGCTAGTAAAATCCACCACCTATCAGTCATATTAGTCAGTTAGTTAGGCTTGTATGTTACTATGTTGCTAGATGCTGCTATGTGAAACTTGGTGTTTTGCATAGTACAGGGTCACTTGTGGTGTGGAGCATTCAGAGTAAGACAGACAAGAAAGAAAGGCCTGACAAATTGCTATGAAAATTAGCCAATGAAAACACTATGAAGCGCAATAGAATGTTGTCTGATGCAGTGCTAGAAGATGAGCCTCTTGGGTTGGAAGGCACTGCATAATGACCACAGCAATGAACCCAAATATGCCAATGACCATGAAGATGAACTAGGACTGGGAAATGTTTTGTTCTGCTGTGCAATGGGTCACTATGAGTCAGAGCCAACTTGATGGCATCTAACAACAACAATACTAGTAAAAAAAAAAAAAAATTAAAGGAGAGAAAGTTTATGAATTTAAGTTTAATGGCTCATTGATGTCACAGGAAGTTTTTGTTGTTTGGTTTTGAAGAAAAAGGAGAAGCAAAGATTTTTAAGGAGGAGAAGGAAAAAAGATAGAGAAAGGTATGAAATGTAAGAAATTCTTATATGAAGCTCAATCCCTTTGAGAAGGAGAAGAATAAAATCCAAAACAGAATTAAAGATATTGGATTAGGAAAAGGGAAGAAGTCTCTTCTACCCTTTTCTCCAGGAAATCCTGGAGAAAGATCCACTGATTAGCTGCTCTCAGAACCCACTTCTGTATAGTACCAAGTCAAACAAGAGAAATTCAGCTCAAATGGGCAGCAGATGGTCCTGAAAATCTGTAAGCATAGACACACAGTTGAAGTGATTCATGAAAGCCAAGTAAAGAAAGATTTGGATTGCTGACTTAATAAATTGCTACAAGATCTTTTGAAAAAAAACAACAACAACAACTTAGGCTTGGCTAGATGTGGGTTTAATAAGTTTGGTAATCATCACAAGACAATTGAGATGTTTTCCTTAAGGCTTCTAAAAATATTTAAATCATCTTAAAAGAAAAATGATGCATATATTTAAATCTGCGTTAATTTAGAAAGTTTATAAATACATTGCAGTACAATAGCAGCTTGATATTGTTGTCAGTTGCTAGCCGGTGCTTACTCATAGTAATCCTGTGCACAAGAGAATGAAACAGCACCCAGTCCTGCACCATCCTCACAGTTATTATTGCATGGAACCCATTACTTTTGCTACTGTGTCAATCCATCTTGTTGGGGGTCTTCCACCTCATTGAAACACCTATGAAATTAATAGAATTCACGAAGACAATGTTCTACATCCTACTTTGGTGAGTAGCAACTGGAGTCTTAAAGCTTGTGAGTAGCCATCTAAGATGCGCTATGGATCTCTCCCCTTCAGGAAGAAAAATCAGTGATGAAAATTGAAGATGCACAGAAACAATTAGCCCAATGCATGAATGAACATATGAACATCAGTCTACATGATCCTGACATCAGAAGAACTAGATGGTGCCTAGCTACTACTACCAGCTGCTCTGAAAGGGATCCTAATAAAAGACTCCGGGTAGAATGGAAGAAAATGTGGAACAAAACTTAAAAGTTACTTTTAAAAGATTAGGCTAACTGGTCAGTTAGAGACTGGTGGTACTCAAAGACTATGGCCCTTAGTCACCCTTCAGGTCTGGAAATGAACTTAGCCCATGACTCAGTTTCAGCCATGCAATAGAATGGAACAATAACACTAGGGAGGTATGCATACCTTTAAACTAATCATCCATTTGCGAGCAAATGGGCATATTTACATAAGGACAGCATTCAGAAGTGTTCTGAAAGAAAGAGGAATGGAAACAGTAAGCACCTGGAGGAAATGGGGTAAGTGATACTTCATTGCAGGGATTACAGTCACTGAGATAAAACAAAATGTGTAGGAATTGTTGAATGAAAAACTGATCTACTCTCTCTACAAACCTCACCCAATTAACAGTAAAGAAAACGAAAAAAATTCTATGAATCATAGTTTTCTTAAGATATAATTGGGGTTATATGTGTTGGGTCAGGTTTTCAGTTATCCAACTCACATGCTCATTGTTGTTGTTGTTAAGTGCCATCGAGCTGGTACCAACTCATAGCGACTTAATGCATAGCAGAATGAAACACTGCTCAATCCTGGGCCAACCTCACTATTGTTGCCATGCTTGAGCCCATTGATACTACTACTTTGCCAATCCATCTCGCTAAGAGTCTTCCTCTTTTTCTCTGACCCTCCACCTTACCAAACATGATCTTCTTCTCCAGCAACTGGTCCCTCCTGACAATATGTCTGAAGTATGACAGACGGAGTTTGGCCATCCTGACCTCATAGAAAGGCTCTATTGGTTGTCACTGTTGTAGAGACTCCTGAACAAGAAAGCTGTGTGCAATTTTCATAGAAGCTGACCAACATTTAAGGATGAAAAAAAATTTTTTAAATGAAAACTTGTATAAATTCCTAAATTTTTTCAGTTTTGGTATGCATGTGTGTTTGTGTGTACAGTTACCTAGACAAAATTGAGGGCTCAATATGAAAGGCATTGTGTTCAGAATAAGCACACAATGGTGACAAAAAATGGTTCCCACTGAGGGTAATACTGTGATGTCTCAGTCAGGGTCAATAAATCAGACACACATACATACACTTTGTTGAAAATGCATGTTTTTCAAAAATATCTTTATGTGATTCTGATGCCTTATCCATTGTATTTGGGGTGCAACTTGAAACCTTCCCAACACTTCACTTTATTAAAAATGAATTGAGTATTTGAAATGTAATTAGATACTATTCCTATACAGCTACTGACTGATAAAAATTGTATTCAGAGATGTATAAGTTCTATGATATTTGGTTATTAAAAATCAAGAGGTATTTCACTTGATATTTAGCTGAAAGATATTGGCTGAGGAAAATTCTATGGTATATAGCTGTATTTTAATTTACTTTTACAATCTTTTTATTCTTTTTCCAATCATATCCCTATTCTCTATTCCTCTCCCTACTTCTTCTTTCTTGCTTCCAGGACCAGATGTCAGCTGGCTTGTGGTTATCAATTATCAGGGGTGATATTATATATTGTTTTTCTCATTCCCAATTTGAGTTAGGGAAATCATCTTGCTGTCCCTTTCTGTGTCTTGAGCTTCATTGTGCTAAGAGTGTAGCTTTTCCAAGTCCTGACTTTAATACCACTTAAAAGGTACCTAGTTTTATCAAGCTGTAGCTCTCATCCCCTGCATCTGTGCTGTGCCCATTCAGAAACACCAAGTCTGAGTACAAAAGCCAGCCTTGATGGTCTCCTGATGTCCATGGTTTCACACCTGCTTCAGTCTAGCCTTTAAGAAATTCTTACTTTTGTGCCAGGTCATTAATAAATTCAAAAATATATTTTTTAAGTTGTTGTATTTAACATACTCCCCCCAAGAAGGCTGTTCAGGACATCCAATACGTGACTGGAAACGGAAGTTGTCTCACTTTTTTAGTATCTTTATTATCATCTGAACCCTAGAATTCAGAAGGCTGTCAATTAACTTCTCAATTTACCCCAAATTAACCCAGAAAATAAACCAAACTGCATATATGGATCCAAAACTGCAATAATGGTTTAAAGCATAAAAGTAAAATTACCTGAATTATTTACTTGATGACCTTTAAAGATATATATATATATATGCTTAAATGGAGGCGCTCTGGTAGCGTAGTGGTTATGAATCGGGCTGCGAACCACAAGGTCAGCAGTTCGAAACTACCAGTTGATCCGCAGGAGAAAGATGAGGCTTTCTGCTCCCGTAAAGATTTACAGCCTCGGAAACCCTATACAGGGTCGCTATGAGTTGGAACCTACTCCACGGCACGGCACACAACAACAACAATGCTTAAATGGATGTGATGCTCCTCAAATTTAGTAGGTTTACTGTTACTAGAAGTTAGAGTAGATCCATTACTATTTTTGGATATCTGTAAAAGAATGTTACACTGCTTTTATTTTAAATAACATCCCTTTGGGTATATATAAATATGAAACTATCAAAAAAAAAAAAAAAAGCTAACATATCCATTCTGCCTAGTCAGGGCTGATGAAAGGAGATGAGGATAGGTCTCTTGTGATACAATAGCAAATAATTGTTATTAGAACTGATTGTAAGGGCTGTAAATGTAAAGGTAGACATCTGGGGGCAAAGGGAGGGAATGGTTAATCCTGCAGTCTAGGAGCGGAGGTCCCTGGGACCATCAAAGGAGAAGAACGGAGAACAGAATCCTACCCAGAGAAGCAGTGATGCCAGGGATGGAGGCAGATACGATGACATGGGGAGATGGAGCGGCTGGAGACTTTGCACCCAGAGATAGAGAGGGTCAGTATGCAGATGACCGGGGGGCAGGCTTGCAGGGTATACCCTTTGGTTGGCTGACAATGCATGGAAGGGATTGGAACCATGGCAAGGAAACGATATACAACGGGATCAATGTGAAGCTGATGTCCTCCCATGTAAACTATCACATAATTCACAATAAAACACTAAATAAAAAAGAGTTAACAGTAGTTGACTCTAGAGACACCTCGGAAGAAAGTCCTGCCAATCTGTTCCTGAAAAATCAGCCAATGAAAATCCTGTGGAGCACAGTTCTATTCTGACACACACGGAGTCACCATGAATTGGAATAAATTCTACACAAATGGTCCTTCTTTATTCCTGAATGAGAGGAACTATGACTGATTAGTTTTTTATTTCTGCTTATCTTTTAACCTTAAAATTTAAATATGTTTCATTTCTGTAAAAATTTAAATGGCAATACGTTTGCTGATTTTTGTTCTTTAAGGTAAAGATACCAAGTTCTTGGGGACTGAGAAGCCATGTCTACTTGAGATTTCTAGAAGTACAGCACTTTGCTATAGGCACCAGAGTGAAGGCAGGTGTTTTTATGATCAGGAAAGAGCAGGAAAAAAAACTGATAAAAATGACTTATGGGAGTAAATGATGCAGAAATGTTTAAATAGATGAACATGACAGGCAATGGTTTCTTAATGTTATGGGTCTAAGCATTTAGGAAGACATATCCTGCAACTCAAAATAAAAGCCTTTAAATTGAAAGCAGTTCTTTTGAAGACTGACAATTAGAAGAAAGAAAGAAAAAAACCACTTCCAGAAATTGCCTAAGATTGGAAAATACATTTAAATTTTAATGAGGATGATTAATCAGCTCAATATTCTATACACAGAGGCAAAGCAGACTCCTTCTTAATAACGACCATGCTGATGTAAACAGAGAAGTTACCTTATACCGTCCTTGTAGTCACTCAAGTAGCTAGTAATATTGACTATCTCCTATGTCCCTAATACCATATTGGAACCTGAGATCCAAAACCCTAATTTATCATTCATGCCTCAAGGATCTCTAGCCTTTTATAGGAAGACAGGTTTGTACACAGGCTACAATGTGTATACACTGGGGACTAAAGTCATTATTAGACTTCCTGCAGCACAGTGTCTTCTCTTTTCTCCTAGCCAGGCTATTAAGAGGTCAGTTTCCAGTCTTTGCATCTGACCTATGTTCTCCTCTCCAGATCCAGAGCTTCAATTTTATTTGTTATGTATTTGCTGAAAGGAAAAAACTAAAAGAAAAAGAAAAAAAATCCTGATAACCTATCATTTAAATAAGAGGTTGAATTGACATCAGATAGACTGACTCCCACTTGTAGTGGACTTGGCTTCTCAAGCCCTGACTGCACAGTCACTGAGGGTCCAAATAATTGACTTCCAAATGCAGCCAAGAAAGAATATTCAATTGCTGGTATTTTAAAGTAGAGGATATGCAGGTTGATGGCCTGTGATCTAGAAACTTCCAGAAATTGCTGAATTTGTCATTTTTGTAAAACTGAAAAGGTTTAATTCAAGTGGAAGCTGGGTGTTTAATTCAAGAGTACAGGCATGTGATGCAATAGCTTGAAGAAATAATCACAAGGCAGTAGAGTGATGCCAGGGCAGTATGAGAAGCTCATGGACATCAGGTTTTAGAGCCTGAGCTCCCTACAGCCCCTTCTAGGTAACCTTCTCTAACTATGGGTCTTGAAAAGGGTATCCAATGGTAATATCTCCATGTATGATGTAGGCCAATCAGATTTTTGAAAGAAGAATGTAAACTTAGTAAAAAAGTTTGTAGTAAAACAAAAGTCAGGATATAAAGTTGGAGATGGTACCTTTACTGGATCTAGGTCAAAATGAGTAAGAGAAGAAGATGATTCAAGAGCAAAAACAGATAAAAGAAAAGCAAAGAAAACCAGAGATAAAATAAATCCTATGTCCCTGAGATATAGGGAATGCATTGGTTAGTACCTTACTTCAGTCTGAGTTCAAGCATTTCCAAAAGCAGACTTGACATTTGGACTCCTCTCTTGGCTTGGGCTAGTTTGAATTTGTTTTCTTTGGATTCTAAAGAGTTTTGACTAAGACAAAAGAGAAACATAGTTTAGCAGAACCATTTTGTTAATTGGCATGAGTAACTTTCGACTGCCTCAGTGGCATTCTACTAGTGAAAATCAACAGAATATGGAAAAGCAAATGGTGAAAAAATGCACCATTGGCTACCATAATACCTAAATATTGAAGGGCAAAATGGATTGTATGGTCAACTTGAAATTCAGCGAAAAACCAAGATACATGCCACAGGAGATATCTTAAGGCCTTGTCTACGATGAAAAAAATAGCTGAAATGCCTTCATTGATTGTTGTCGTTAAGTGCCATCTAGTCAGTTCTGACTCAAGTAGAAGCTGGTGGGTTTGAACCACCAACTTTTTTTTTTTTCCTTGATCATAGCTTAAGAGTTTATTTTATGAAAAACTTTTTCATCCAAAGTACCATTTCAGACTATTTGCATACACATAAACAAGAGATAAAGATAATGAACATAAACAGAATGAAAGGCAACAGAATAAACTGACTCAGGTTTGATATGGTCACGTGAGAAAGGAGGAAATTCCCTTCTGAAAATGTCAGTGCAGTATGTGTAAGGATCTTCTGGGTGATGGGGTGGGAAGTGGGATGTGACCAAACATTGAACAGTTGGCCTTCATCAAGGTCACTTCAGAATCCACATCCCACAGGGTTGCCCACCACACGTCCACACAGAGCTCTGTATTTTAGGACCTTCTGTCTCCCCTTGAGTCACACCAATTATCCTACAGTGCCACATCAAGACTCTGTCTTCATAGACTACTGGTCTCAGGATGCTGGAAAATTAGACACTCCCAATAGCAGCTATGGTGATATTAGCTTAAGAGCAATCCATAATTTAAGACCATAAACTGAGGCTCCACGACAGGCCTCTGGACTTTCCAAATCATAGTATGGTCTAATAGACTAAATGTATCCGCTTTTGTTCTACACAGCAATACCAGGATAGTGCTTATATGTTTGAGTCACAAATGCATTTACACAATCTTCTTTAATACTTACACCTCATCTATTAAATGGTAATGGTCTATTTCTCCAATAAAGACAGATTAGTCTTTTACTTAGGAGATAAACCTATAACTGGTTTCTTGTCTACAGCTTTCATCCATTATAGATCGTGTGCCTTCAGAAAGATGAATAATTATAGTCCCTGAGGAGATTTGCTGTGGTAGTCATCAAATTGGGGGGAGGGCTGATAGGTGTGGGCAACAATGATAAAACGAACAGTTCTCTTGTCTGTCAGGCTGCAAAGTAAATCAGTTAGAAGAGACCTCATTACCAAGAGTTGAGTGGGTACGTGTGGTGTCGAATTTGTGGGTATGTACTCCTCTGTGGGATAAAATAAGTACTATACCATAAAGATTTACCTATCATAAATAAATTCATTTAATGAGTAGGTAAAGAAGTATCATATATTACTTATGGATGAATTCTCTTTGGGCCCTATTTTATTGAAATGGCTTATAAAATAAAAGCCATATTATTTTTGCCATACTGGAAATCTATATTCCTTGGGGAAAATGGGAGATCAGAAATCAGAATCTAACAAGCTGTGCATAATAAATGTGTAGCATGTGTTACGGCTGAATTCATTCCTACTGTTTGCAACATATACATTCTACCTAAAATTGCACAAGTGCTTGTTATCTTGATGACACCGAGGCAAGAAGAGAAGATGACAAGAAGAATGCCATATATGGCTCCAGATATCACCTCCTGGGACCACGTCAGGATTCCTAGTAATAAATGCATGAAATAAAGTCAGGAATCACTGGGGTTTAAGACGGCCATATCTCAATTTTAGATTGTTTTTAGCAGTCCCGTAGGTCCTGCAGATTAATTTTATAAATTGTGTTGATTTCATTATAACACACAACCTTTACAAAATGCAGGATATAAATGACTTGGGCCTCCTGTTAGTTCAATATATATATTTTAAATGATTCTGTCTTATCAGTTATTACGAATAAAGCAAACCCCTCTCTCACTCTCTTGCTCGAAAATCCCTCTCTCACTTTCTTGCTCGCTTCAAAACCCCCAGTTTCTTCTCTCTAAAATGTCCACATGATTTATTATCTTATCCTTCATTCAGCAAATATTTATTGACTGTTAACTATGTGTATAGCATTATGCAAGTTACTAGAAGAGATGGAAATATATACATACAAACACTTAGCCCATCAGGATCGCAATACGGAAATTAAAATAATGCAAGAAAATAAAAGCAATATCTCAAAGCAGTACATTTTTAAATGTAAAGTAACTGGTATAGACATAATAAATAAAATAGGAAAGTAGGAGACGCAATCATATTTCAATGCTCAGTGCACAAGGGGGAAAAAAAGTTTTTTTGAAAAGTAGCACTTAAGATTTGAACCATTTTAAAGGTGACAGTCTACATAAAGACAAGAGTATGCATTAGTGCTCAGAGGTGGGCTAGGCATGGTATGTGGTTACTTGCAGCCTGCTCCTCAGACTGGGCCAGAATTCAACGGGAGTGCAGCAAGCAGGAGAGTATTCTAAGGACAGTTTGTAAGAGTACTTTTGACTAGCAGTCTGTTCTATGGTTAAGGTGATGAGTAGCCATAAAAGGTTTTATTATTAAATCAATTTTGTTGAGGTGCAATGCACACAATCTGAATCAGTTAGATGAGTTTTAACAAATGGATGCAATCATACAGTCAAGGTATAGACTATCTCTATCATTCCAGAATGTTCCCTGTGACCCCTTCTAGTCAATTAATGACCCAGACAGTCATTGATTTTATTTGCATTACCATAGTTTATTTTTCTTATTTTAGAATTTTACAAAAATGGAAATCATGCACTATGTGTTATTTTGTCTCAGTGTGGCACTGTGGGCTAATGTGCTGGACAGCCAACTCTGTTTGAATCGCAAGGTCGGCAGTTAAAGCTCATCAGTTGCTCCTTGGAAACTCTATATGGGTTGCTTTAGGTCATAAGGACTCACCTGCACTTAACTACAACAACAACAGCAATGTTTCTTTTAATGTAATGGTTTTGGAGTTTCTTCTACTTGTGATATGTTTCATCAGTTCATCCCTTTTTGGACAAATAGTGTTATTCCATGATATGAACACACCAATTTGTTTATCCATTCTCCTGCTAATAGTAACTTGATCTATTTCCAGTTTGGGCTATCATAAACATAGCTGTTATGAACACTTACATGCAATCTATATGTAGACATGTTAAGTAGTCCTGGTGGCACAGTGGTTAGGTGCTTGACTGCTAACTTAAAGGTCAATGGTTCAAACCCACCAGCTGTTGCCTGGGAGAAAGATATAGAGATCTGCTTCTGTAAAGATTTACAACCTTTGAAATCCAGTTCTACTCTGTTCTATAGGGTCTGTTTCAGTCAGAATTGACTTGCTGACAATAGATTTGTTTTTGGTTGGCAGGTATGTTTTTATTTCTTTTATGCAAAGACCTAGGGTAAGATTCCTGAGCAGTATGATATGTATATGTTTAATTTTATATGAAGGTGACAAACTCTTCTTTCATGTGCCTGTATCATTTTTCATTCCCAAAAGTAATATATGAGATTTCAACTGCTCCTCATTCTCATCAATTCTTGACATCATCAGTTTATTTCATTTCAGACATTTTGATAACTAATGATGCTGAACATCTTTCTATGTGTTAATTGGATATATATATATATATATATATATATATATATATATATATATAATTTTGTGAAATATTCAAATAATTTGCCAATTCTTAGTTGGGTTGTTTGTCTTATTTTGTTTTGAGTGTTCCTTATATATTCTGTATACAAATCCTTCGTAAGATGTACATAATACAAATATTTTTCCCAGTGGATATAGCTTCCCAATCACCTTCTTAATGGTACATTTTAAAGAAAACAAGTCTTTATTCTGATGACATTAAATGTATTGGTTTTCTCTGTTATTGTGACTACTCCTTAAGTCTGATCTAAGAAATCTTTACCAGTCCCAAGATTGTCAAGATTTTCTCCTACATATTTTATAATTTTGGTTTTTACTTTTAGGTGTTCTTTTTTAATATTTTTTTGTTAGTGTGGTAAATCAGAGTTGTGGTACATTTTTTCTCAGTGAATATCCAGTTGTTCTCTCAACCACCATATGTTAAGAATACTGTATTTTCCCTTGCTAAATTACATCGACACTTTTGTCCAAAAACAAAAACAAAAACAAAAACAAAAACAAAATGGGCCATGTATGTTTGGATCTATTTTCTGCTCTTTATTCATAAACTTTTTGAATAATGAAATAATCTGCTGATTTTTTTAAACATTAACACTACTTATTCTGATCAAAGCACTTCGTTCCTGTCTATTAAAGATCCCAAGGAGATGCATAAGGCACATCAAACCTTATATTTAATATATTTCTGTTTTAGCAAAAGTGAATCTTATTTTATATTTGAATTTCTGCTATTTTCATGTCTCTCTGCCTTTGGTTAAATTCTAAGCTGTTCAGTTTCTTTTTCATCATTGTCTACACACTCTAGCTGTGACTGTGGCTCATTAGGTAGATGCATTTTCAGCTTTGTGGGGTCTTTGCTCTTCTGTAACAGTCCTGCTATTTCAGCTCCATTAATGTCTTTAGTTCAGTCACATGCTAAGATAAGAGGGTGTCAGAAGTATTGCTGCAAAATCATAGAAATCTTTATAAACAAAAATATCAAAATGTGAAGCTATTGTTTCTCAACATATCCTCTAGGTCTATACACTTCTGAAGGTGATGTTTCCATCTCTCTGTTCCCAGAAGAATTCTGTGTTCTTTGATTTTCAATATCAAAATGGCAGTTTGGGCATCGTTGAGAAACTCAAATTGTGTTCCTTTTCAATGTTCTTTGAGTTTAAGGAACAAAAGGAAGGCCCAGAATGGGGTAGAGCAGCACAATGAACTGAAACACAAATTTCATCAGATGAAGCCAAACAGCTGGACATCTGAAGCCGGACAGCTGAAGAATTTGGATGACTCCATCAATGATGAGAAACTGAGGACAGGGTTCTCATGTTTTGGAGTGATTGTCAGTGCAAAGCCTCCAGCCCAGGCTGCATACTGTGGTTCTGGTGCTATGGTTCCCATCCAGCCTGCCCCCAGGTGGATGACACAGCAATCTAGACCGTAGTCTGCTTCTATCCAACTTCCTCAATGGTTCAGCCACTAGGCATGCCTCATGCTCCCTGGCTCACCTCAGCAGGTGCCATACCTGGTGTCCCACACCCAAAGAAAGACCAACAGACCACGGGACCTGGTGAAACAGGAGGCTGCATATAAGGCAGGCCCTTCCTGTCATACGAATATTCCTAGTAGCACACAATGCTCACCAGGTCCTGGAGTCCCCTGTGCACAGATAGGAGCTCCTGACCACATCCATGCTAGCTGCAACCCTGCCCCATGAGCAAAAGCAGATGATTGGTGAGTGGCTTTACCCCTTTATCAACCATGCCCATCCTCACCTGGCTACAAAGATCACAGGCATGTTGCTTGAGATTGTTAACTCGGAGCACATTCTGGAGTCTCTGGAGTCCCTCCGTGGCAAGATCAAAGAGGCAGTGACAGCGTTGCAGGAAGCCTACCTGCACCAAAGCCAGAAAATGAAGGCCTCACTCCCTGGCTGCCAAGAGAACAGCGTCTCCTGCTCTTGACCACGAGGCACCATGAACCGTGACTTGTTTCCCAATTGGGCCATATCTGTACCTGAACACTGTGTGTGGACTGAAGACTGGCCCACCACCAGTCAGCCTGTTACCTTACTTTGTGTATTAAAAGTGTGGCAAAATCTGTTGAACAGAGAAAGAGGGGGTGGGAACCCCCTCCACACACAGAGTAGACAGGGATGGGCAACTTGGATATTGGCTACCCAAAATGGGGTTGGGGGGGGGGGCCTACAAAGCAAGAAGTGACTGGCTTACAAGCTTTCAAGAGGGAACCTAGATCCAGACGGCCTGGAGGAAGGTAGAATCTACAGTGAGTATTATCCAATCTGTCTAGGCAGGGCTGATGAAATGAAATGCAGATGGGTCTCTTGTGATACAATAGTGAATAATTGCTTGTGAGGGCTGGAAATGTAAAGGTAGAGGTTTTATAGCAAGGAGGGGAGTGATTAACTTTCCAGTCTAGGAGTGGAGGTCCCTGGGACCATCAAGGGAGAAGAGCAGAGAGCGGGACCCTACCCAGAGAAGCAGTGATACCTGAGATGGAGCCAGAGACGATGACGTGGAGTGATGGAACAGCTGGGGACTTGAGATCCAGAGAAGGAGAGGGACTGTGTGCTGAAGACCCGAGGGGCGTGAGGGGCAGGCTTGTAGGATGTCATAAAAAGTATCCTGTTTTTTTGAAGGCACCCTAACTAAAGTAAGATAGTTGTATTACTGAAAGAACTTCTATCTACTGAGAGAACTGCAGTCACAGAGACATGCAAAATATTTAAACACATATTGTTTGGAATAAACTCATGCATGTATGAACTGGAACATTAGCAGCAATAATTTTTGACTTACCCTAAGATGTCTTGTTTGCTTTTTTTTCCTTTTCTTTTGAAGTACATGCCCTATGTTCTTGCAAGCTTTTGGTTTTCTCATCATTGAGCAAATTGTCTTTCTATTCCTAGAATGGACAGGTTTAACATTTGTATTTGTTAGTTTTGAAGATTGAATTGTGTTTAAAGCTTGTTAGATTGAGCTTTTGTTTGTATTGGAAATAGTTGCATGGCAAGTTTTACCTAGCAGTGTCAGCCAGGTAAGGGCTATTATAAAAGCCCTGGAGAAAGCTAATGAGGACCTGGAGCATGGGCATGCTGGAAAAGAAAGCATGGCCTCCTCTGGGAGTCACCACAAAGAATCTTGGCAGGATGGGAGCTAATGAAATGTCTGAACTAAGCAAAAGAACAAAGCCAAATATGGCTCTATGCTCAAAGCACACTGAAGAGTCAAAGTGTGAGTGACAGAGGATGATGGTGCCATTAACAAAAGGGAAACCAGGAAGAAGAATATGTTTTTTTTAAAAGAAAATATAATGAATTGATTTTTAGATATGTTGAGCTGGGCCAACAGAAAGATAGCCTGGTGATTTAGTAAAACTAATGTGGTGTGTCCCAACGTTTTGCTTATGGTTCCATATAGAAATTTAGCATATAGAATTTGTTGGCAAGTGTGGAAAATGCTCAAAGGTGCTCTTAACTGGACTTGTCACTTAGAACTCCAGGTCACCGTGGGGACACCAGTATCTCTGTATACTTTAACCAACTCACAGCATGTAAGTGTGCCAGTACTAATGGAATGCTTTGCATGAATAACTTTGTTCAAAACTCAGATCCAGCCTCAGAGTCAAGTAAAAAGGAAATCGTGTGCATTTCTTGGGTATTAAGTTACAGATAACATTGAATCATCTATGTTTATATTATTCTCATGTTTACAAATTCCAAAGATTATATAACCTTATGTTTCACTGACACACCACAGTCTACTCCCTACCCATCACAGAGCGTTTTTAATATTTCTGGTTTAAAGCTATACTATTTTCAAGCTGTTCTATTATGTTTCATGAATTTTCAACAGTAAGGTTTTTTTAAGTCTTTGTGAATTATTTTCTTAGGCCTGAGCTTCCAAAGTGGGATTACTAAATTTAAAAATATGATGTTCCATTTGCCTACTAAATTTTTGGAGTCCTGGTGTGATGCCATGGGTCAGTTTGAACCACAAGGTTGATGGTGCAAGGTCAGTGGTTCAAGTTCACCAGCCACTCCTCGGAAACCCTGAGTTGGAACCGACTCAATGACACTTAACAACAACACTAAATTTTTAGTTTGGTGTAGAGTCAAATGTCTGCCTTCTCCCAGCTTCACAGAGGACATACTAGGTTTCTTAATTGGTTTTGTTGTCAGTACTAATGAACTCTTTTAAGACTTCAGGTTAAACATAGCTGACTGATCACACACATATACTTCCCCTTACTCTCAAGATCTTGATAAAATGAAAATGAATCATATATATTCATACATTTATGTTCAGTATAAAGAGAATAGGAGCCCTGGTGAGTTTAGAGGTAGGCTACAAACCACAAGGTTTGTTCGCTCCATGGGAGAAGTATGGGGCTTTCTGCTCCTGCAAAGATTTACAGCCTTAGAAACCCTGTACAGGGTCACTATGAATTAGAACTGACTCCACAACACACAAACACCACCACCACCACCACCATAAAGAGAATGGGAGATGAGACATCAGCAAACAAGAAATTCCAACACATTTTGGGAATACAAATATCAGATAAAGCTATAATAATTAAATTAGCTTTATTTGATATTTGAAAGAAACAGAGATGAACATCACTTTGTCCACTGAATTACTGAGATTCTCAAATTATCAGCCAGAGACTGAAGAAAGAAGGAGCAAAGCGTGGAACTAGAAAAGGAGGTTGGTTGGAAGTCTGTGTATCAGGAGTGAATGGTTTGACCTTCCTCTCCCATGCAAATTCTGCCAGGCAATTATACAACCTCTCCTTATCCAAACATGAGACCAAACAAGACATGGAAGATTTATTTCCTTGACAGCTCAAAAAAAGATCTCTAAACTCAGAAAGCCCAGGCATAGTGGAGAGCATTAAATAAGGAAATGAAAGTGTGTGTGCTGAATGGTGGCTCACCCATATCTTGTTCATTCCTATGATACTGTCCACTAGGGAATACAACCTACAGACAGGAAACTGGAGGACTCGTCTCATAAAAATGTTATCAGGAACAAAACTTGAGATACTGACTTTTCTTCTTGTTGTTGTTAAGTGCCGTTGAGTCAGTTCTGACCCATAGCAACTCTGTATAGGGTTTCCGAGAAGATGCTGGTGAGCTTGAACCGCCAACCTTGCAGTTCAAATGGCTTTGCAATCTGGCGCATTAACTGACTTTTAGGCTTGTCAAAATCAAATGGGCACTTCACTGACTGATAGCCCTATAAAGAAGTCTACTAGTTGACAAATCTCACCTATGAATATATCAATTACAAGAACTGTTGTTCCATGCCGTGGAGTCTGTTCTGACTCATAGAGACCTTATACACAACAGAACGAGATCTAACCTAGTCCTGCACCAACCTCACAATTGTTGTTATGCTTGAGCCCATTACTTCTGACACTGTGTCAATCCCTTTCCTTGGGGACTCTCTCTTTTTCTTTAACTCTCTAATTTACCAAACATTGTGTCCTACTCCAGGGACACGTCCCTCCTGATAGTATGCCCAAGTATGAGACACAAAGTCTGTGCATCTTGGCTGCTAAGGAACATTCTGGTTGTACTTCTTCCAAAACAGATTTGTTTGTTCTTCTTGGAGTCCATGGTACTCCAACATTTTAACTCAAATTGTTCTCCAACACTATAACTCAGATGCATCAATTCTTCTATGGTCTTCTTTATTCACCATCCAATTTTCACATGCATATGAAGCTATTAAAATACTATGGCTTGGGTCAGGCACACTTTAGCCCTCACACTGACATTTTGCTCTTGAATACTTTAAAGAAGTCTTGTGCAGCAGATTTGCCTAATACAATACGTCATTTGATTTCTCGGCTGCTGCTTCCATGAGCGCTGATAGTGGGTCAAAGCCAAATGAAATCTTTAACAACTTTAATGTTTTCTCCATTTATCATGATGATGTTATTTATTGGTCCTGTGAAAGGAATTTTGTTTTATTTACATTGAGGTGCAACCCATACCAAATTCTGTGGTCTTTGATCTTCGTTAGTAAATATTTTAAGACTTCTTTCACTTACAGCAAGCAAGGCTATATCATCTGTATATCAAAGGTTGTTAATGAGTCTTCCTCCAATCCTGATGCCACACTTTTCTTCATATAATCCAGTTTCTCAGATTATTTTCTCAGCACACAGATTGAATAAGTAT
This sequence comes from Chrysochloris asiatica, assembly GCF_000296735.1. Lineage (NCBI taxonomy): Eukaryota > Metazoa > Chordata > Mammalia > Afrosoricida > Chrysochloridae > Chrysochloris > Chrysochloris asiatica. The sequence continues at coordinate 2,057,777 of NW_006408664.1, read as the reverse complement.
AGTGAAAGAATACAACCCTTGCACACACCCTTCCTGACTTTAAACCATTCAGTGTCCCTTTGTTCTGTTCTATATACACAATTAAGTGTTCCAGAATACTCATTTTACGCAATGTTGTCCATAACTTGTCATGATCCACACAGAAGAAAAGCTTTGCAAGTCAATAAAGCACAACTAAATATCTTTCTGATATCTCAATTTTCAGCCAAGATCCATATGAATTCAGCAATGATATCCCTAGTTTCACATGCTCTTCTGACTCTGGCTAGAACCTCTGCCAATTCCATCAATGTACTGTTGCAGTCATTTTTAAATTATCTTTAGCAAAATTTTACTTGCATGTAATATTAATGATACTACCCAATGATTTCCACATTCTGTTAGGTCACCTCTCTTTGGAATGGACACAAATATGGATCTCTTCCAGTCAGTTGGCCAGGTAGCTATCTTCCAAATTCCCTGGCATAGATGAATGTGTGCCTCCCATGCTGCATCAGTTTGTTGAAAGATTTCAATTTGCATTCCATCTATTCCCAGAGCATTGTTCTTTGCCAATGACTTCAATGCACCTTGGACTTCTTCATTCATAATCATTGGCACTTGATCATATGCTACCTCTTAAAATGGTTAAACAATGACCATTTCTTTTTGGTACAGAAACTTTGTGTATTTCTTACAACTTATTTTGATGCTTTCCACATCATTCAATATTTTTCTTTGTTTTTTATTAGAAAAGGAAAGCCAAAATTTATTGTCATTTTAGTAAGCTACCAATATGAAAAAAAAGGATGAAAACAAAGAATAAAATGGAACCCAGAACAAATATAATGCAGAAAACAGAAGACATTTTTCCAAAAATAAAATGTAGATTTACTTTGAAAGAAAAGAAACTATGTGCATTTATAAAACAAGAACAGAAAATTTTCAAAAAGGAATAATTAAGAACCAGAAAATGCTCTTGAAGATAAAAAATATGATAGGGTTGAAAGAATCAAAGAACACTCATAAGAAATAGAGTGAAAGAATAACATTAAACTTCCTATAACTTAACAACAAATATGAATCTAGATTCTAGAAAGGGAAAGCACACTAACTGGAAATAATAAAATTATCAAACCAATAATGTAAGAACATTTCTGAGACACAAAAAAGCATAAATATGTAGATGTAATGGGTTCGGTTCAGTGAGATGCCCAGGTTCATAATTAAGATATGCTATATAAGGAGCTCTGGTAGCATAGTGGTTATGAATCAGGCTGTGAACCTTAAGGTCAGCAGTTCGAAACTACCAGCTGCTTCGCGGGGGAAAGATGAGGCTCTCTACTCCCGTCAAGATTTACAGCCTTGGAAACTCTGTACAGGGTCGCTATGGGTCGGAATCGACTGGACGGCACTTAACAACACAACAACATTCAAGCTCACCAGCTGCTCCTTGGAAACCCTATACAGGGTCGCAATGGGTCGGAATCGACTCAATGGCACTTAACAACAACATGAATTATAAACAGAGGAGTTCTGGCATGACGCTGTGTGTTGATGTACTGGACTGCAAAGTTGTTTGAATAACAATGTTGGTGGTTCAAGCTCACCAGCTTCTTCTCTGAAACCCTATACAGGGTTGTTAAGGGTAGGAACTGATTCAACGGTATTTAACAATAACAACACCATTATAAAAAGTGTTGAATACCAGAGGTAAAGTGAAAACATAGAAATTTTTTAAAACCTTTGGACAGAAAAGTAAAGGATAATGGTTTAAAATGACATTGGATTTTTCAGTTGCTACACTAGTTGGGGGATTCTTAGTGTGATGTTGTAGTATAAGCACTGGATTGCTAACTGCAAGGTCAATGGTTCAAACCCACCAGTCATGCCTTGGTAACCTTATACATACAAGGTTACTATGAGTTGGAACCAACTCATTGGCACTTACAACAACAGAACTAGCTCTTAGAAAACAATAGTGTAATATCCTCAAAATTCTCAAGGAAAATGATTTTATATCTTGAAATGTATATTCAGCCAAATTATCAATCCAGGATCAGAGTAAAAGAAAGCCATTTTCAGTAAGACTAGGTCTCAAGGACCATTCGTAAGAAACAACTGAAGGACGTTTTCCACAGAAACAAGGAAAATTGTGAGGATAATGGAAGACACAGAATTCAGAAAATGTGGAAATCCAACAGGAAAGTAGTGAAGGTCATTCCCAAGGTGATGTTTGTGACAGCTATGAGGAATTTTTTAAATCAGCCAGTCCTGAGGGGGCAGGGTTATGGATGGATCTGGATGGGTGTCTCCAGAGTGGGGAAAATGAAATGAAATTTTAAGCAATTCATAAATTCAGGTTGAAAACACACCACTTCCAAGGTAAAAGTGAAAATTAAATAACTGGGTGAATGTTTCCAATAAATATGTTTGAAGTGAGCAGAGAATGGGAGTTATGTGGAATGTCGATGTGTACTTACACTTTTGTGTGTGTGCTCATGAACACTCATGCACAGGTGTGTAAGTGTGTCACTAGAAGTGAGGCTAGACACAGTAGGAAGAGATTATAGTATATGTAAAGGGAGAGACGTTTAACAGTTTGGCATCATCTTTCAGTCCTGTTTCTTACACAAACCTCGGCTGCTCTTTGGAAATGTCCTCAAGTGCTTATAGAAATTAACATTTATTTTTCCAGTATTTTATAAAACTAGAGGTCTCTGCTAATGCTGCAAAATAACCTGTGCTTTGTTGATTTTGAGTTTCACATGCCCAGCCATCCACACTCTACAGCCCTCTGACTGACGGCTTTGTGAAGCTGGATGGTATTCTGAAATCTGTTGACAGGAAAAGAGCTCCTGGGGTCCATATTATAACACTTGTACAGAAGTCTGTTGTCACATCCTAGAGCTAAATCGTGTAAAGCACACTAAGTAGAAAAGTCGCAAATTGTACATTTTAAAGTTCCCACGTGTTGTTTCCACTGGTTTCTAAGTTTCAGCAGAAAGAACATGAGACAAGAATGCTTTCTGCTGATTTTGAGAAGACCAAAGACTCTCTGCCCTTTAAAAGTGTAGGTGGAAACCACAGGGGGATGCTATTCACTAGAAATCCTTCCTGGTTTTTTGTTTTGTTTTGTGTTTCCATTGCTTGACTAGTTATTGTTATTTGTTGTAAGATCTGGAACACAAACACCTTAAGAATAGTCTGCATTTCACACAGCATAATTTTATAGGAATGATGGCCATTACACTAGAATGGAAGTAGAACAGTAGCCTTGCCACAAAGAGCAGTGAGGATGCCGTGACACTGGCCTGTGGATGGCACCAGATCCCTGAGGAGGGACCTAAAGAAGTGTGTCAGTAGTGCAGCCATCCCTGTAGCCTATGAACACAAGCAAATGATTTGACAAGCATATACTTCCGCTTTCTCATCTGTAACACCGCAACAATTACTCACATTGTGGGATTATTACAATGAGAGTATCCATGAAAAACTTTGAAGTGTGAGAAATTATAAAAAATTTTTATGATTATGCACATATAATATAGAATATATTGGTTGGTTGGAAGGCACTCAAAATGTGACTGGGGAAGAGCTGCCTCCTCAAAGTAGAGTTGACGTGATGATGTGACTAGAGTAAAGCCTGTGGGAGTAAACTCCAGGGGACCTTCATTTGCTGATGGGACACAACTCAAAATGAAGAGAAACAGCTGTAAACATTCATTAATAATCAGAACATGGAATATACTAAGTATGAATCTATGAAAATTGGAAATTGTCAAAAATTAAATGGAACTCATAAACATCAATATCTTAGGCATTAGTGAGCTGAAATGGACTGATATTGACCATTTTGAATCTGACAACTGCATGGTTGACTATACTAGGAATGACAAATTGAAGAGGAATGGTGTTGCATTCATTGTCAAAAAACACATATACAGATCAGTCATGAGGTACAATGCTGTCTGTGATAGGATAATATCCATGCAACTACAAAGAAGACCAGTTAATACCACTATTATTCAAATTTATGTACCAACCACTAAAGCCAGTGAGGATGAAATAGAAGAATTCTACCAACGTCTTCAATTTGATATTGACCAAACATGTGATCAGAATGTATTGATCATTAGCAGTGATTGGAATGCAAAGGTTGGGAACAAAGATGAATGATGAGCAGTTGGGAACTATGGCCTTGGTGATAGAAATGATGCTGGTGATCACATTACAAAATTCTGCAAAATCAATGATTTGTTCATTTCAAAAACCTTCTTTAGACAGCATAAGAGATGATTATATATGGACCTCACCAGAAGGAATACATAGAAATCAAATTGACTACATCTGTGGAAAGATAGCATAGAAAAGATCCACATCATCAGTCAAAACAAGGCCAGGGGCAGATTGTGTAACAGACCATCAATTGCTCATATGCAAATTCAAACTGAAGCTGAAGAAACTGAAAACAAGTCCACGAGAGCCAAAATACTATCATAAATATATCCCACCTCAATTGAGAGATCATCTGAAAACAGATTTGATACATTAAACACTAAAGATGAAAAGACCAGAAGAGTTGTGGGATGATATCAAGAACATCATACATGAAGAAAGCAAAAAGGTATTGAGAAGACAAGAAAGAAGGAAAAGGTTAAAATGGATGTCAGAAGAGACATTGAAACTTTCTCTCCAACGTAGAGATGCTAAAGCAGATGGAAGAAATGAGGAGGTCCAAGAGCTGAACAGAAAATTTCAAAGGTCAGCTCAAGAAGACAAAGTCAAATATTACAATAAAATGTGCAATGATCTGGAATCAGAAAACCAAAAGAGAAAAATACGCTCAGCATTTCTCAAGCTGAAAGAACTGAAGAAAAAATAAAAGCCTCTATTTCATTAATGAAGGATTCTCTGGGCAACTTATTGAATGATGCAGAAAGCATCAAGAGAAGATGGAAGGAATACAGAGTCACTGTACCAAAAGGAAATGGTTAATGTTCAACCATTTAAAGACATAGTATATGATCAAAAGCCAATGATACTGAAGGAAGAAGTCCAAGGTGCACTGAAGGAATTGGCAAAGAAAAAGGCACCAGGAATTGATGGAATAAAAATTGAAATCTTTCAAGAAGTAAGGCGGCACTGGAGACACTCACTCATCTATGCCAAGAAATTTGGAAGACAACTATCTGGCAGATTGATTGGAAGAGATCTGTATGTGTACCCATTCCAAAAAGAGGTGACCCAATGAAATGCGGAAATCATCGGACAATCTCTTTGATATCCCATGTGAGTAAAGTTTTACTCAAAATAATACAGATGTGGCTGCAAGCTTACATTGACAGAGAACTTCCAGAGGTTTAAACCAGATTCAGAAGAGGATGTAGAACAAATGATATCATTGATTATGTCCAATGGATCTTGCCTAAAAGCATAGAATACCAGAAAGATATTTACCTGTGCTTTAATGACTACTCAAAGGCTTTCGATTGTGTGGATCGTGACAATCTATGGACAACATTGTGAAATATGAGTGTTCCAGAACACTTAATTGTGCTCATGATGTATCTGTACATGGAAGTTGTTCAAACAGAACATGGGAACACTGAATGGTTTAAAATTAAGAAAGGTGTGCAACAGGGTTGTATTCTTTCACCATACTATTTAACCTGTATTCTGAGCAAATAATCCGAGAATCTGGGTTATATGAAGAAAAACGTGTCATCAAGATTGGAGGAAGTCTCATTAACAACCTGTGATATGCAGATGGTACAACCTTGCTTGCTGAAAGTGAAGAGGACTTAAATGCTTACTGATGAAGATCAAAGAGCACAGCCTTTGGTATGGATTGCATTTCAATGTAAAGAAAACAAAAATCCTCACCATTGGACAAATAAACAACATTCTTATCAATGAAGAAAAGATTGAAATTGTCAAGGAATTCATTCTTCTTGGATCAACTATCAATACTCACAGAAGCAGCAGTCAAGAAATCAAATGACGTATTGCATTAGGCAAATCTGCTGCATAGGACCTTTTTAAAGTGTTGAAGAGCAAAGATGTCAGCTTGAGGACTAAGGTGCATCTGTCCCAACTTTAGCATGACTTGGATCAGGCATATGTTAATTCTCATACTGCTATCTTTGCTCTTGAACACTTTAAAGAAGGTATTTGCAGTAGATTTGCCTAACGCAATAAGTCATTTGGTTTCTTGACTGCTCTTTCCTTGAGTATTCACTGTGGACCTATGTAAAATGAAGTCTGTGGCAACTTTAATCTTTTCTCTGTTTATCATGATGCTGCTTATTGGCCCAGTTGTGATTTTTGTTTTCTTTACATTGAGGTGCAATCCATACTGATGGCTGTCATCTTTGATCTTCATCAGTAAATATTTTAAGTCTTTTTCACTTCCAGGAAGCAAGGTTATATAATCTGCAAATCTTAGGTTGTTAATGAGTCTTCCTCCAATCCTGATGTCTTGTTCTTCTTCATCTAATCCAGCTTCTTGGATTATTTGTTCAGCATTATTCTTGTTGTTAACTGCTGTTGAGTCTGTTCTGACCCATAGCAACCCTGTATAGGGTTTCCGAGGAGCAGCTGGTGAGCTTGAACCATCGACCTTGTGGTTCAAATTGACTTTGCAGTCCAGCATATTAACCCACAGCGGCACACAAGTATGGTGAAATAATACAACCCTGGCACATTTTAAACAATTCAGTGTCCTCTTGTTCTGTTCGAATGACTGCCTCTTGGTCTTTGTACAGTTTCTTCATGAGCACAATTAAGTGTTCTGGAATACTCATTCTTCGAAATGTCCATTAGCGTGTCATTATTCACACAGTTGAAAGTCTTAGCACAGTCAGGAAATCACAAGTAAACATCCTTTAGGTATTCTCTGCTTTCAGCCAAGATTCATCTGATGTTAACAATAATATCCCTCATTTCACATACTCATCTGAATCCTGCTTGAACCTTTGTCAGTTCCCTGTTAACATACTTTTGCAGTCATTTTTAAATTACCTTTAGCAAAATTTTGCTTGCACATGATGTTAATGAGATTGTCTGATGATTTCTACATTTCATTGGGTCACCTCTATTTAAAATAGGTAAAAATATGGATGTCTTCCAATCTATTGATCAGGTAGCAGTCTACCAAATATCTTGGCATAAATGAATGAGTGCCTACAGTGCTGCATCAGTTTGTTGAAAGATTTCAATTTGAATTCCATCAGTTCAAGGAGCCTTTTTCTTTGCTGATGCGTTCAGTGTAACTTGGACTTCTTCCTTACTACCATTGGCTCTTTATCATATGCTCCCTCATGAAATGGTTGAACATCTACCATTTGTGTTGAGTACAGCGACTCTTTACTCTTTCCATCTTCTTTTCATGCTTTTGGCATCATTCAATATTCAAATTGCCAATAGAATCCATTCAAGTCAATGTTTGAATTTTTTCTTCAGTTCTTTCAGCTTGCGAAATGCTAAGCATGTTCTTCTCTTCTGGTGTTCAAACTCTAGGTCTTAGCACATTGCATTAAAATACTTGACTTTTTTCTTTGAAATTTTCTAACCAGCTCTTTTCCCTCATTTCTTACATTTGCTTAACATCTCTCTACACTTGAGAGCAAGTTTCAGAGTCTCTTCTAAGATCATTTTAGTCTTTTCCTTCTTTCTTGTCTTCTTTATGAACTTTTGCTTTCTAGAATCTTTCAATATTTCAAATTTACACTTGAATTTTTCTTCAGTTATTTCAGCTTGGGAAATCCTGAGGATTTTCTTCCCTTTTGTTTTTCTAACCCCAGATCTTTGCACATTTCATTATAATACTTGATTTTGTCTTCTCAAGCTGCTCTTTGAAATTTTCTGTACTATTCTTTTACATACTCATTTCTTCCATTTGTTTTAGCATCTCTATGCCTAGTGTGGTGCTGTAGGATAAGCACTCTACTGTGAACCAAAAGATCAATGATTCGGTGGTTCAAACCCATCAGCTGCTTCAGAAACCCTATACAGGGTTGCTATGAGTTGGAATTGACCCAATGGCACTTAACAACAACGTTGGATAGCAAGCTTCACAGTCTCTTTTGACATTCATTTTGATCTTTTCTTTCTTTCCTGTCTTTTTAATAACCTTTTGCTTTCTTCCTATATGATGTTCTTGATGTCTTGATGTTATCATGGATATTTTCTTCTTCTTCTTCTTCTTCTTCTTCTTCTTCTTCTTCTTTTTTCTTCATCTTCTTCCACTTGCATATGAGCAACCGATGGTCTGTTCCACAGTCTGTCCATGGTTTTTTTGGAGGTGCTGATGATATTGAACTTTTCAACTGTCTCTTCCCACAGATGTAGTCAATTTGATGAGTAAGGTCCATGTGTATAGTCACTTTATGCTGTTTTAAAAAGGTACTTGCAATAAAGGAGTCACTGTTGTTGTTGTTGTTGTTGTGATGTGCCGCAGAGTCGGTTCCGACTCATAGTGACCCTGTACAGGGTTTCCATGGCTGTAAATCTTTACGGGAGCAGAAAGCCTCATCTTTCTCTGGTGGAACAGCTGGTAGTTTCGAACTGCTGACCGTGAGGTTCGCAGCCCAATTTGTAACCACTACGCTATCTTGGAAAATTCTATAATGTGATCTCCAGTATAATTTCAATCACCAAGTTCATATTTCTAACTACTTATCTTTACTGTTTGCTTCCAACCTTGGCTCCAACCACCAGTAGTTATCAGTTCATCTTGATTGCATATTTGGTCAGTTGAAGTTCTGGGGTGGCACTCTAGGCTAAGCACTGGACCACAAGGTCAGCTTGAACAGTAAGGTCAGCAGTTCAGATGAGCTAGTTGCTCCTCAAAAACCCTATAAGGTGTAGCTAAGAGTCCGAACCAACTCCATGGCACTTAACAACAACAGACTGGAGCAGTTAGTAGAATACTTTAATTTTATTGTCACTGACTTTAGTGGTTTGGTTGTAAATTTGAATGATAGTTGTATTAACTGGTCATCCTTGGAGGCATTATATCACAGATAGCATTATACTTCAAGATAGATGTTGAAATGTTCTTTTTGACAACTAATGTGATACCATTCCTCTTGAATTTGTTGCTTTCAACATAACAAAACATATGATTATCAATTTAAATCACCAATACCAATCCATTTCAGCTTACCAATGCCTAGGATACTGATATTTATGCTTTATATTTCATTTTTAACAACTTACAATTTTCCTAGATTCATACTTTGTACATTCCATGCTCTGATTATTAATAGATATTTGTAGCTGTTTCTCCTCATTTTGGATCATGCCACATCAGCAAATGAAGGTCCCTAAAGCTTCAACTCACCTCACCATGGTCAACTCTATTTTGAGGAGGAAACTCTTCCCCAGTCATATTTGAGTGCCTTCCAACCTGAGGGGCTCATCTTTGGGCACTACAGCTGACAATGCTCCATTGCTATTTAAACAATTTTCAGTGACTAAACATTCAGAAGTGCTCTGCCTCTCCTTCTTCCTAGTCTGTCTTAATCTGGAAGCTCTGGTGAAACCTGTCCACCATATGTGACCATGTTAGTATTTAAAATGCTTGTGGTACAGCTTCCAGTGTCAACTGCCCAAAGTTATTGTAATTATCGATTTTTTTTTTTTAGCAACAGTAAAACACTGTAATTTTTCATTCTAAAATTGACCTTATGAAGTAATATGGTAAAGAATAAATATAAGAATTTTTTTTCTGACTCATATGTCTTTATGCATCTTTAGCTGAATTGTCAGGAAACAATAGTGTTTGGAACTACATTCTGCAAACATGAAGAATTCTTCAGGACCAGAAATATCATGAGTATTCCATAATTCAATATAAAAAAAGAAACAACATTCTTGATGTATTTGCTATTTTGAAGACAAAGGAAAAGAATTTGATTCTGACCAAGAAACCACTGCAAAAAGAATAATGGTTTAAGCAGCAGGTGCATTTTTCACTTTGGGGAATAGGATAAGCTTTAAAAACAATTTTTTTAAAGGCTACAGATCCCATTTTATACAATTTTGCTTGCAACCTAAAAACAACCATTCTTAATATTTTTTTATTTTTTCAATTTTAAAGCAAGTAGAATAGAAGCCAAGAAGAAAACCTGAAGGATAAGAGAAAAACCAGTAAACACTCTATAGGGAATTTCAGCCAATACAGTAGTGACAGAGAGGGAGGTTGGGGTGGCCTGGAAGTTGAGCATGAATCAATAATGCAGTCCTGTTGTTATAACAGTGGACCCTCTGAGAATAAATACAAGTGTAAAAACTGGAAACCAAGAGTTTTTCTGTTTTTGTTTTTTTCTTTTTCACTCTATGTGCCATACTTCAGAGCACTGCGGTCATTTATCTCATGGAATACCTAGATATTTGGAGATGCATAAAAGACCAAGATGAACAATTTTTAGTAAAGAAAATCCTTGAAAATACATTAACTAATCTGCCACCTAAAAACATACATTAATTATTGCAATGTTCTAACTCTAGAAAAGAATACATCTTCATCATAGAAAATAACCATTATTTAAGTCATGGGTCAGAACCAACCCGATGTCACTTAACAAGAAAATAAGATGATTTTTATGACTCATCTCAGAATAATTGTTAATATATTGGTATGGCTTACATCTTCTTACATCTAAAATTTTTGTTTTTCTTTGTTTTTGTTGTTGCTGTTAAGTGCCATCGAGTCAGTTCCAACTCATAGCGTCCCTGTATAGGGTTTGCAAGGAGCTTGAACTGCCACCCTTGCAGTTCAAACCGACTTTGCAGTCCAGCTCATTAACCCACAGTGCAACACCAAGACTCCATTCTTTTTAGCAGGATTATTATTGTTCTCATGGATTTGGCATTAGAAAAGAAAATAATAACACATTTCCATAGATTTCATCAGCTTAAAATCAAGTTCCTAGCATTTTTTTTTTTCTATCAAGTCCCTGGGTATTGCAAACAGTTAACCTGTCCAGTTATTAACCTAAAGATTGGAGGTTTTATAAGAACATCACACTTGTAGATAATACCCACTTGACCTGGCTTCAATGACTGGATGATCTGAGAAGAAAGAAGAGGGAAAAAAGAGTACTCTGATACAATTTGATGAAGTTGACCTACACCTATGGATGCAGTAGCTCAGAAGAGGGAACAAATCTTTACAGCGAGGATCATTCCCACCCCATCAATACAGAGTAGACAGAGGTGGGCAACTTGGACATTGGCTACCCAAAATGGGGCAGGGGGTGAGCTACAAAGGCAAGAAGTGACTGGCTTACAATTTTTCAAGAGGGAGTCTAGATCCAGAGGGCACAGAGGAAGGTAGAATCTCCACTGAGCATATCCAATGTGTCTGGGCGAAGCTGACGAAAGGAGATGCAGATAGGTCTCTTGTGATACAATAGTGAATAATTGTTATCAGGACTGCTTGTGAGGATTGGAAATGCAAAGGTAGATGTTTTGTATCAAAAGGAGGGGAGCAATTGACTTTGCAGTCTAGGAGCGGAGGTCCCTGGGACCATCAAGCGAGAAGAGCGGAGAGTGGGACCTTCCCCAGAGAAGCAGTGACATCAGAGATGGAGGCAGAGATGATGACGTGGATAGATGGAGTGGCTGGGGACTTTAGACCTAGAAAGGGAGAGGGGCTGTGTGCTGACGACCTGGGGCCAGGCTGGCAAGGTATACCCTTTTGTTGGTTGATGATGCATGGAGGGGATTGTAACCATGGCAATGAAACGATATATGATAGGATGAATGTAAAGCTAATGTTCTCCCATGTAAACTATCACATAATTCACAATAAAACATTAAAAAAAAAAAAAAAAAAAAAGATTGGAGGTTTGAATCCATACAGAGTTGCCAAAGAAGAAAAATCTAGAGATCTGCTTCATAGAAATCAGCCATTGAAAACTCTACAGAGCACAGTTCTACCTTGACAGTGATGGATTGACATTGTGTCTGGAACAATAGGCTCAAACATGACAAAAATTTCAAGGAGCGTGTCTAGTTCTGTTGTGCACAGAGTCTTTAAGAGTCAGAGCAGACTCGACTGCACCAGCTCAACAGCACTTAGCAATAACATATAGAGAGAAAGAGACCGAGCCCCTCACTGGGCTAGAAGTTGGACTGCAAAATTGGCAGTTCAAACCCACCAGCCACTATGAAGAGAACAATGCAGCTTCCTGCTCCTTTAAATATTTACAGCTTCAGAAATCCTATGTAAGTAGGAAATATGATCAAGAACTAAATGGTGCTGAAGGATCACATCTAAGCTGCACTGAAAGCCTTAACAAAAAACAAGACTCCAAGAACTGACAGAACATAAGGTGTTCCAACCAACAGTTGTAGTGCTGGAGGTACTTCACGCATCTATGCCAAGAAATTTAGAAGGCAATTCTCTGCAACCATTTGGAAGAGATCCATATTTGTGCCAATTCCAAAGAAAGGGGACCCAATGGAATGTAGAAATCATCAAGCAGTATCAATAATATCACAGGCAGGCAAAAATTTGCTGAAGATAATTCAAAATTAGTTGCAGCAGTACATTGACAAGGAACTGTCAGAAATTCAGGCCAGATTCAGAAGAGAATGTAGAAAAGGGATATGATTGCTGATATCAGATGGATATTGGCTGAAAGCAGAGAATACTAGAAAGATGTTTACTTGTGCTTTATTGGCCATGCAAGTTTGCTACGTATGGATCATAACAAACTATGCATAACATTGTGAAGAATGGGTATTTCAGAATACTTCATTGGGCACATGAGGAACCTGTCCATAGACCAAGAGGCAGTCATTAAAACAGAACAAGGGGCTACTGAATTCCTGGTTTCAAACCAGGAAAGGTATGCACCAGAATTATATCCTTTTACCATACTTATTCAAACTATATGCCGAACAAAAAGCTGGAGTATATGAAGAAGAATGTGACAGCAACCAGGACTCTTGTATATAACAGTATTTACCTCTATTTCTTTTAACTTGCACTTTTCCCGTGCCTTCCCCTGCCTTCGTCAGTTTTCTGCCAACCTCCCTGTATATTGTCTTGGCTATCACCAAAGTCAACACATGTCTACCCTCTAGCCAGTGAATTACTGCCCTTTCCCTCCTACTGCTGGTAACCATGAAAGAATGTTTCTTTAGTGTAAAAAACCTTTTTTTTTTTTTTTTTTTACTTTTTACAATAGGTCGCATGCAGTATTTGTTCTTTTGTGGTTGACTAATATATTCAACATAGTGTTCTTCTGGTTCATCCATGTTATGATGTGTTTCACAGATCCATCGTTATTCTTCTACATTGTGCGTCTGTATCAAAGTCTGTTTATCCATTCATCTGTTGATGAGAATTTAGATTGTCTTCATTTTTTTGCTACTATGAACAGTGCTGCAAAGTTCTCTTTCTTGATCTGGATAATGTTCATGTTATAATAATTCATTAAGCCACACATTTGATTTATATGATTTTTCTGGAACTCTATTGTATTTTACTTCAAAATATCTTTTTCAAGTGCTCATCCAAATCTATTGCCTTTCATCCCACCTCCATCTCAATTTTACTTCAACTACAAAAAAAGTGATACCTTTGATGTGATTTTCCTTCCTCATTCCTCGTTTACATCCTAGGATTTGTCAGCATCATTTGGAATTAATTATAGTCTTTGTTTTTTCTTTTGTTTTTCTGTTTAAATTATGGCTTTTTTGCTTCAGGAACCCTTTCTTTACCAGACCATAGACCAAAACTTCACAACCGTACACCAGCAATTATTTTGACATACCATTACTTCTTTTGTTACAGCCACTTGTAATCAATATACATTCTTGTAATCAATATACATTCTCTCCGTGAATTATTTTCTTATAGTTGTTGTGGTTAGTTGTATTCTGCTGAGTCCGTTCCAACATGATAGCCCTATATACAGCATCATCAGACGATGACGGTTTTGCTTTAGTACATTATTGTAGCCACTTTATCAAAGGAAATCTTTGATGCCCTTTCTCTTTTTTGTCGATTGATGTCCTTCTCCAGGGACTAGTTCCTCCTGACAACATGCCCAAAGTACATGAGATGAAATTTCCCCATCCTTCCTTTTAAGGAGCATTTTGGCTGTACTTCTTTCTAGAAAGATCTGTTCATTCTTCTGGCAGCCCATGGTATATTCAATATTTTTCACCAACACCATAATTCAAGTGTATCAATTCTTGTCCAGTCTTTCTTATTCATTGTCCAGTTTTTACATGCATATAAGGCAATTGAAAATACTATGTCTTGCGGTAGTTGCATCTCAGTCCTGCAAGTGACATCTTTGCTTTTTAACATTTGGAAAATGCCTTTTGCAGCAGATATGATTAATTTAGCTTCTTTTTTTTTTTTTTTTTCCCAAGAAGGATACTGAAACATCTGAAGATGTCATTGTTTTGTCTTCCCATTTGAATGATAGTTTTGTCTGGTACAAATTCTAGAAGCTTATTATGGGCATTGCTGCAAATTTTAGTTATATAAAATATTGCAAATCAGAAGCCCAATTTAAACTCAATGATGTTTGTTTTTAAAGATACATTGTTTGATTTTGTATTTACTATTAGGAAACATACAGGAATTTTCTCTATAAGCATGAAAATCAGCACTTTTACTAGGATATAACAGTGTATGTCTTATGTTTTTGCCCTTTGGTCTGAAATCTCAAGTCTTCAGCTCAAGGAAAGATTGTTCCCATTGTTGCTTTCATTAATGCTGTCTTCCAGCCATCCCTGTCATTCTGGGTGTTCCTATTAAAAATACATCAGCGCTCATAAATTTGCCATCATTTTTCTCACATTAAGTTCATCTCTAATTGCGCTTGTTTTTTGGAAAAATTCCTCAATTTAAATGATCAAATCACCGATTCCACTTAACCTTGTTATATGTGTGCCATTTGGTCCCTTTATGCAGTTTTATTTTTATGTTTTTAATTTCTGGAATGTTTTTAATGTCTAAGACTCCTTCTTGATTGAATTTCTCCTTTTACATGGTAACTGCTCTTTTTTTTTTATGGATACCATCCACTTTCAGTTCTCAATGAGGATGCCATTTGATTTATTTTCAGTCTATTGTGGTGCTGTAAGATAATGCACTGGATGACAAGGTCAGTTTGAACCACAAGGTCAGCGGTTCAAACCCATCAGCCTTTCCTCAGAAACCATATACAGGGTCACTATGAGTCGTGACCGATTCAATGGCAATTAACAACAACAACAAGTGTAATTAATTCCCTTTCCCTGGAGAAAATATGCTTGTGGTATAACTAGATCTTTTTATATGTTATTTGTTTTTCAGAGTCGTCAAGCCTGTTTTGACTCATAGTGATCCTGTATTGGGTGTCCAAGGCTATAAATCTTTATGGAGCAGAAATATCTCACTTTTCTCCTGTGGAGTGGCTGGTGGACTCAAACCACCAAACTTGTGGTTAGTAGTCCAGTGTTTACCCTATAGAATCACAGTACTCTACTTAAAAGTATATAACATATACTTAATGTGAAAAGATCTCTTTCTGTATTAGCTCTTTATTCTTCTCAAATGCCTAGTGATTTCCTGATACTTGTGTGTTTCTCATACTTTGGACATATTATCAGGAGGAATCAGTCCCTGGAGAAAAACATCATGCTAGGTAAAGAGGAAGACCCCCAACGAGATGGATCAGCCAGGTGGCATCATTGATGCACTCAAGTGTGGCAGTGGTAGTGAGGTTGGCCCAGGATCGGACATTGTTTCGTTCTGCTGTGCATGGGGTCACTATGAGTCAGTTCCGACTTGATGGCACCTGACAACAACAACAGGTAAAGGGGAGGGTCAATGAAAAGGAGGAAGACCCCCCAAAGAGATAGATTGGCACTGTGGCAGCAGCAATGGGCTTAAGCATAGTGATGATTGCCAGGATAGCACAGGACCAAGTAATGCATCATTCTGTTGTGCATAGGGTTGCTATGAGTTAGCACTGCACCTAACAACAACAACATAGGTTAGAACATTACTAGTCATTGGTGTGGAGTGGGTCCCTTCAGTAACTGAGAGAGTCACACTGACTAATATTCTCTGGCTGGCCAACACTGAGGTTTATTTACACAAGAATGTGAGCCCTCCCTTATCTCCCTTATGGCCTCACAAATCAAACAAAACCTAGGATCAGATCACACATACCAAGCTACAATTATGGCTCCATTTCTGCCAATTCCCATATAATTTTTTAAATTAACTTAAGGAATCCATCAGTTGCTGCACAGGGTTGGAGCAGGTTCATCCAATTTAACAAACTGTAATTTCCCACCATCACTACCCCCAATGTGAACTTTCGACAGCACCAGAAAAGCTAAAATTCTAACTGGTGCCATAAATACAAGCTATTAGATATACTTTTAAGGGATCTGGAAACTAGACCACTAAATGGAGAAGAGTACTTAAACTCAACCGCACAGTCTCTAATCATGATGCACAATTAATTGCTAGTAGAAACTCAAAAGAAAACTATGAACTTGTCCGGAAGTCTTCTATGCCTTCACCTCCAATGAGATAATGACAAGAACCCAGGTAAAGCTGGGTGCTACAGAAATTCATGTAAGATGGTATCAGTATAAAACTCAATGTCATACATATAAGAGAAATAAAAAAAAAATTAGTAACATGAACAAATAATTTTATTTAAGTTACAGCTAACACCCAAGAGACTGTATTAATAA
The DNA here is from genome assembly GCF_000296735.1 of Chrysochloris asiatica. Taxonomy (NCBI): domain Eukaryota; kingdom Metazoa; phylum Chordata; class Mammalia; order Afrosoricida; family Chrysochloridae; genus Chrysochloris; species Chrysochloris asiatica. The sequence goes on along the minus strand of NW_006408664.1, from coordinate 2,041,070 downwards.
CTTTTCAGCTGTTTTTTGTTTTGCTTCATTTTGTTTTTGTACAATACACAAAGAGCTCAGTCTGAAACCTTTGTTTCCCCACATATCTGGCCTCTCTCTGAAGATATTCTGTACCATCTTTTACTGTATTTCTACCCTAACTCCATTTTCCCTTGATCTCTGTTCCCATTTGGATCTTAGCTTTTAAAGAAACTTAAAGCAAAGCTTGCTTTGACCTGGCAAACACACAGCATGGAGTAGGAAACTGAGACACTTGGGTTTCCATCTCGACTTATTACAGACAATATGATCTTAGGAAATTATCTATTGTCTCTTACCCTCAGTTTTCTATCTGTAAAATGCTGATGACAGCTTTCAGAGCATGGGCTCACCAAAAGTGCAACAAATTACCTATATACCAAGAGTTGAGTACCAATTAGAGATATGATGAGCATGAGTCCTCTAACTTTTAACAGAAACCTTTAGAAAGTTGAGAATTCCAGAAATTCTTTTCATGTACAATATCCTACGCTGAGTGCTGGGAAGAACACAAAACCTCCAGTGCAACCACATACCTGTTCTCCAGGCAGCACATAAACCCAGACAGATCAAAATGGAGCTTGAATAGAATTGGAATAAAAGTTCCTTTTGCAGATAGAGCTCTCCTGGTGATAAAGCTGAAGCTTAATCCCAAATCTTTTCTGTATTCCCCTGCCAAGGGCTAGAGCAGGTGGCAATTTTGTTGAGCTATGAAAGCCATTTAATCCTCTTCTGGAAAATATTTAAGGTCACCTCACTCCATTGCCCGAGCTCCCCTCTAGGGTTCATGGGCATTCAAGGAAATCATCTAGTTCTGAAAATTCCTGGCTCTGGAACTCACCAAGGCCTCCTACGCCATAGGGAAAAAGTACCCGTAATGTTTTCTTAAAATTAGAAACTAGTTCATCAAGTTTGGCTTTCTTACTATTACTAATAAAGAAATGTCCATGCAAAAGTTATTCAGGCATTATGTAGGAGGATTAGCTGTCTTCTTCATATTTTTATTGTATTACTTCTGATTTGTAATTTAATATTTATTGTAGTAAAATCAAATCACCTGTATGAAACACAACATGAGATAAAGACAACCCAAATAATAAATAAGAATTAGCATTGACTCTGACTAACTCCATGCCTCCCACTTCTTTGACTCTAAGAAAGATTTTTCTTCAGCACTTTTGGCCATCAAATTGAGGCCTCTCAGCAAAAAAAAAAAAAAAAAAAAAAAGAATTTCCAAATGTTGCCAATATTTTGGGAGAGTTGTACCTAAAATCACATTTTGAGGGAGGGCAGGTGACTTCAGGAAACTGGATGTTTGCTCCTACATGGTTTACCTAATTTTCTTGTTATTTGTAGTCATGAAGTTGACTCCAACCCCGATGACATTATGTATAACAAAATATTGCCTGGTTCTACACCATGTTCATAAACTAGGAGGCTCATCTTCCAGCAGTATACCAACCAATATTCTGTTGTGATTCACAGGGTTTTTTTCATTGGATAATTTTTGAAAGTTGATTGCCAGACCTTTCTTCCTAGTCTGTCTTACTCTGGAAGTTCCACTGAAATGTATCCACTATGGGTGAAACTACTGGTGTCTGAAATAGTGACTTAGTTTGTAGCATCACAGCAATACACAAGTCACCGCAGTCCAACAAACAGTCAGAGAGGAGTTGGTGACCTGAGACAGTTACCAGGAAATGTAATATTTCAGTATTCATATTTAGAGTTAAGCAGAGGGTCTGCATGAGATCACTTTGTGATGCAGGTAGCTCCAGTTCATAAAGTTCAACCGCAGTATGAATATAACCATACTTTTTGGTTGCCCAGGTCACAAAAGGAATAAAGTTGTTATTAGCACAAGTGAGCGGTAGCACAAATTGACCATATATAACTGAAAATGTCTAGCTCCTCCTAGGAAAAGAAGAATCAGGAATCATAAGTCCTTGTGGCTCTAGGGACTGCTTTAGGAGATCTCAGAACAAGACCCCTATGTTGGGGGATCCATACATTCAAGGGCATATTCAGAAGTCTTCTTATCACAGGACATTTACAAGTGAGTTTGTTTGGAACATATGGGCAGTCTGTGCCCTGCATCAGCCATTGAGGGAGAGCAGAGCATGAGTGGATATCTGAGCTGGTTTTCACAGAATCTCTGAAGACAGTTTGGATGGTGCCTACTCTTCACTCCTTGAGGCAGTGGAAGCTATGCCAGCAGAGGATTTCCGGAGGAGTGGGAGCTATAGCAGCATTTACAAGACTAAGTTAAAACTATTGCTATGGTGCAGCCAGGATTAACAGGCCCCATGGAGACGTTCTACTGTGCATTAAGTCGCTATGGGTAGGTACCAACTCGACGGCAACTAACAACAACAACTCAGGAGAGTATGGGACAGGCTTCTGAAACCTTCGTTTGAGCTGAGGACACTCATGTGATATACTTCCATCGGTAGAGAATATTATGAACGAAGGGTCTCTTGGGCAGAGAACATTTTGTACAGCAGCTTCTTTGGAGAAAGTACAGTAAGGATGAAGAACCCTAAGGGTTAATCTTCCAGACTGCAAAGCCATTTGAACTGCAAAGTTGGCAGTTCAAGCTCACCAGCTGCTCCTCAGAAACCCTACATAGGGTCTCTAAGGGTCAGAACTGACTCGACAGCACTTCACAACAACAAGCAGTACAGAGACGATTTTGGACAGTTATGGGAGTGGTGAGAACTAAACAGAGCTAAAGCACAAAGGACTTAGAAAACCATGTTCATGGAATCTGTACTTTGCCCTTCCTGTAGATTAGTGGTACCCAACCAGAAGAGTTGTGGGATGACATCAAGAACATCATACAGGAAGAAAGCAAAAAGTCATTGAGAAGACAAGAAAGAAGGAAAAGGTCAAAATGCATGTCAGAAGAAACACTGAAACTTGCTCTCCAGCATAGAGATGCTAAAGCAAATAGAAGAAATGAGGAGGTACAAGAGCTGAACAGAAAATTTCAAAGATCAGCTCGAGAAGATAAAACCAAATATTACAACAATATGTGCAAAGATCTGGAATCAGAAAAACAAAAAGGAAGAACACACTCAGCATTTGTCAAGCTGGGGGAACTGAAGAAAAAGTTCAAGCCTCGACTTTCGTTATTGAAAGATTCTCTGGGCAAATTATTGAATGATGCAGAAACCATCAAGAGAAGGTGGAAGGAATACACAGAGTCAGAGTCACTGTACCAAAAGAAAATGGTTAATGTTCAACCATTTCAAGAGGTAGCATACGATAAAGGACCGATGATACTGAAGGAGGAAGTCCAAGATGCAATGAAGGAATTGGCAAAGAACAAAGCACCAGGAATTGATAGAATAAAAATTGAAATCTTTCAAGAAAGTGAGGAGGTACAGGAGGCACTCACTCATCTCTGCCAAGAAATTTGGAAGACAATTATCTGGCAAACTGATTGGAAGAGATCTGTATTTGTGCCCATTCCAAAGAGAGGTGACCCAACAGAATGCAGAAGTCATCGGACAATCTTTTTGATATCTCATGCAAGTAAAGTTTTACTCAAGGTAATAGAGAAATGGCTGCAAACATACATTGATAGAGAACTTCCAGAAGTTCAAGCCGGATTCAGAAGAGGCCATGGAACAAGGGATGTCATTGCTGATGTCTGATGGATCTTGGCTGAAAGCAGAGAATATCAGAAAGATGTTTACCTGTGCTTT
>NW_006408664.1:2030681-2035951 GCF_000296735.1 Chrysochloris asiatica | reverse complement strand
TATTTTCAGTAACCTCATATGCATGCAAAAGCTGGACAGTGAATAAGGAAGACCATAGAAGAATTGATGCTTTGAGTTATGGTGTTGGAGGAGGATATTGAAAGTGCCATTGACTGCCAAAAGAACCAATCGATCCATTTTGGAAGAAGTGCAGCCAGAGTGCTCCTTGGAGGCCAAGATGGCCAAATTTTGTCTCTCCTATTTTGGACATATTGTCAGGAGGGACCAGTCACTAGATAAGGATATCATGTTTGGTCAGGTGGAGGGTCAGAGAAAAAGAGGAAGACCCCAATGAGATGGATTGGCCAAGTGGCAGCATTGATGGACTCAAGTGTGGCAACAGTAGTGAGGTTGGCCCAGGATTGGGCAGTATTTCATTCTGCTGTGCATAAGGTCGCTATGAGTCAGTACCAATTCAATGGCACCTAACAACAACAACAACAGCCTGGTTATGCTTCAGTAGTCAATTTTCTGGTGTTATCTGACAGTGTTTCTCTGCTATTCATAAGGTTTTTGGTGACTAAATATTCGGAAGTAGTCTGTCAATCCTTCTTCCTTGTCTGTCTTCGTCTGGGAGCTCAGCTGAAACTTGTCCACCATGGTTGACTCTGCTGGCATTTAAAACACCGATGACATAGCTTCCAGAATCACAGCAACATGCAAGCCACCACAGTACAACAAATGGTTGGAAAAGAATATTGAAAGTACTGTGGACTGCCAAAAGAACAAACAGATCTGTGTTGGAAGAAGTACAGCCAGAATGCTCCTTGGAAACCAGGATGGCCAGACTTTATCTCTCATACTTTGGATACACTATCTGGAGGCACCAATCCCTGTAGAAGGACAGCATGTTTGGTAAAGTGGAGGGTCAGAGAAAAAGAGGAAGACCCCAACTAGATGGATTGGCACAGTAGCAGCAGCAATGGGTTCAAACGTAGCAATGATTGTGAGTTTGGTTCAGAACTGGGCAGTGTTTCATTCTGTTGTGCTTAGGGTCACTATGAGTTGGTACTGACTCCATAGCACCTAACAACAACAACAACCTGGTTATGGAAGTCTCTGAGTAGTGCATACAGTTAAAAGCTCAATTCCTAAACTAAAGGTTAGAGGTTCAAATCCACCCAGAGATACCTTGAATGACAGTCTTTTAATCTACTTCTGAAAAGTCAGCCATTGAAAACACTATGGAGCCTAGTTCGACTCTGACACACCTAGCGTCTCCAAGATTCACAATCAACGGCAACTGGTTCACTTGGTTTTATGCACAATCCCCTGGGAAAGTGTCTCCAATTCAACATCACTGGATCAGAATCCAAGGGGTTATGTCCGAGGATACCGATGAGAAAAATCCAGAATTTTTCTCCTTATATATGGACCACATATAAAGGAATATTTAGAAGTTCTGATTCAGAAAGTCTAGGATGGAACACCAGAATCTCTGTACCAAGCTCAGGAGTACAGTGCTTAGCCTTGAAAACTCCAGGTCCTTGTAACTGGTGGAGAGAGAAAAAAAATCTCAGTATGATATAAGAAAGAGAAAAATGTTCCTTCTCCTCTGCAGCAGAAGAAATAAATGCAAGGATCAGGGTCTTTAGAGAAAGAGGAGAAACAATAACTTTGGATATGGCATGGAGACTAGATGAGAGATAAGACTAATCAAAGAAGAGATCAGAAAAAAATGTCTATGGGACTGTTTTTATATGGTTCATGAACTAAGAATACATATGTTTTAAAATGGCTGGAAATTTCAGGACCAAGAAAGAAGAGCATGAGTGGAGCGTGAGATTCTATCTAAAAAAGTGGCAACAGCAGAGACTATGGCAGAGGTGGTGGCATGGAGAGACAGAGCAGTTGCAGGCTTTAGGCCTATGGGCTAAGTAAGGCTGTGTGCCTTTGGGCAGAAGGCTGGCTCGCAAAATGTGCCCTTTGAATGTTTAAATGAATATATATGTTGTTTTTGTTTTATATGTGTACATCAAATATTTTTGCTTTGTTCATTTGTGAAATATAAGATGTAAAAGGGAAGCCACAGGAAGGAAGTAGGGTAACTGTTGTTGCAGGGAGAGGATTGTAATCATTGAGATGAAACCAAGCATATAATTTATTGAGTGTAAAGCTGATGATCTTATCTATAAGCCTTCCCTCAATTCACAATCAAAAGCTTTAAAAAAAAAAAAGTATTGCTATAAAATCATGTTGTTGTTGTTGTTAAGTCCCATTGAGTTGGTTTCGACTCATAACAACCCTATATAGGGTTTCCAAGGAGCATCTGGTAGGTTTCAACTACTGTCGTTCAAACCAACTTTTTAGTCTAGTGTTTATCCTACAGCGCCACATCAGGACTCCATAGACATCTTTACCAATATATATGTGTATATATATATATATATATATAATATGAAAATGTGAAATATGATGGGGCAAGATCAGAGCTGTATGTTTTCCAAGGAAATTCTCCTAGGGTAGCCCTTGATGCCCTTGAATAATGAGCAAATGCATTGTCATAGTGGGAAAACAATTTCTTGGTGCATTATTCCTGGACTTTTCCTCACCAATGCAGTTTTCAATTTTCTTAAAATTCCTTCATAATAAGCCTCTGTAATCACCCTATGTCACTTGAGAAAATCTATTACGATTACATTATTGCAACCCTAAAAAAAATTTTTTTTTTTAACTAGCTGCCATAGTCTTCTGAGCTGACATCGTCTTGAATATAATTGGCCCAGCAGATGGTCTCAGAAGAAGTCACTGTTTTGATTGGATCTTGTTTCCCTAAAGAGACTGATGTTGTTGTTGTCATGTGCCACTGAGTTATCTCTGACTCATAACAGCCCGGTATAGAGTTTCCAAGAGCGACTGGTGCCTTTAAGCAGCTAACATTTTAATCAGTCTAGTGCCACACCAGAGCTCCTATGACGAGTAAGACAAGTGTTTTACAGAGACAACTTGTCTGTGGTCATCCATGGATTCCAAAGACAGAATTAAGCATGTTTTATTTGAAATAAACTCATTCATATGGGCCCTCGAATCGTAGCAGCAATATTTTTGACTAACTCTTGTGGTTTCGGGTCTGCTGATGGAATCATTGCTAATGGTCAGCTTCAAGCACAAATGGGAGGGAAAATGCCTGGATGGCATTTTGTGGTTATTTTCTTTTTGTAGAACAAATCAAATGCGTCTTATAATGTGTACTTGATTTCATACAGTTTCTACTATTTTGAATGTTTCACATTTTGAAGAGTGAAATATTCTTTTCACTTTCAGAAATGCTGGGACTTCATGTTGGGGTCATGCGGTGATGTGGGTAAGAGACACTCCAAGCATGTTCTATGTCAATTTCCTGCTCTGTCTGCATCAGAGATTGAATTATTTGGGCGGAGTACAACCTTTATGGGGTAAGTAAGACAATCATCTGACCCAAGCCATGGTATTTTCAACAACCTCATATGTATGCAAAAACTGGACAGTGAATAAGGAAGACCGTAGAAGAATTGATGCTTTTGAGTTATGGTGTTGGAGGAGAGAGAATATTGAAAGTGCCATGGGCTGCCAAAAGAATCAACATAGCTGTGTTAGAAGAAGTGCAGCCAGAGTGCTCCTTGGATGCCAGGATGGACAAACTTTGTCTCTCATACTTCGGACATATTGTCAGTAGGAACTAGTCGCTGGAGAAGGATATTGTGTTTGGTAAGGTGGAATGGTCAGAGAAAAAGAGGAAGACCCCCAGGGAGATGGACTGGCAAAGTGGCAGCATCAATGGGCAACAATTGTGAGGTTGGCCCAGGACCAGGCAGAGTTTCGTTCTGTTGTGCATAGGATCGCTATGAGTTGGTATCAACTCAATGGCACCTAGCAACAACAACAACAACAACAACAAAACAATCATCTAGAGCCAAATAGCGGAGTCATGACCAGTGGGTAGGTATGGAAAGAGAACATTTCTTGAAGCAGCAGTAAAGGAAAGAGGCAGGGCACAGCTTCTGGCAGGAAGTCTGAGCACTGTAAAGAGAACTATGGATTCAAATGTCTGCAGAAACAACTTGAAGGCAAGTGGGCAGGAAGGTGTCCCTTTTGATTAATGGAGAAACAACACATAGTAAGATGTCACCCTTTAACCACTTGCTCTACGAGTTTTATAGATTTGCTTTCTCATTGTTTCTTCTATGAACATCTTTCCATCAGAATCCAGGCAACCATTATGCCAATCCCTCACCCCCAAAATTTTTAATAAGGCATAACTTTAGTGCATCAGAGAAGGTGACAATTGCCCCTGATGGCCCTGGTCCTAACCACATTTCTGCCCTAGAGTCTATGAAGCTGGAGAACTCTTTGGGAAGCTCACTGGACAACCTCATTGCCTCTTTCAGTCTAGCCATTGGGAATGGGTCTGCTTTATGCTTAGGCTAAATTCCATGTAGGAAACCAAAGTAGGTATAATAGTGCTGTTAGCCTGAACCTTGGAACCTGCAACCCCAGGCAACATGGGGCAGCAGCACAGCAGATGGTAAAGGGTATTGACAAACCTAGATGGAGTGTTGGTTCTCCTACTGGCCCACTACAGAACCACACAGTGCTGCTTATCCTGAGTTGAGCTCAGAGCTTCTGTTTCCAGCTCTAGCATGACATACAAGCCCCTAGTAGTGCAACAGGTAAGAACTTGTCTGTTAATAAAAAGGCTAGTGGCTCAAACCCACCCAGCATCCCTGGCTCCAAGGAGAAGAAAGTCTGGTCATCGGATTCTGTAAAGATTAGAGCCTAGAAAACATAATGGGGCAGTTCTACACGGTCCCAAGGAGTCACTATGATTTAGATTCGACTTGACAGCACCTAACAGCAATAACCTTGACATCGCGGGAAAGTCCTTTCTTAGCGCCTTTCACTCAATCCCAGCTTCCCTTCCTCGATACAAAGCCCTGCCCACCAGCAAGAGGTGGCATCCTAGAGGTGGCACTTGTCCTCATTTGAATGTTGACTCTTGACTGGAGGTGACTAGTTGAAGGTGCTCTGAGCAATAGTAGTCGAGGTGGTGATCAGCAGAGCTATTCAAACTTCCTGATCTGGCAAAGTACATGGAGAATTACCTGTATGATGCACAAGAGAAGTCAAGTAGATACATGGATTACAGACCAGAGAGAGACCTGAGAAAGCCACTGATCCCTCCAGCTGCCTTGCTGCCTGGGATACTGATGGTTCTTCAAAACCTGTAAAGTCTAGTCCACATATGCCTTACTCTGTGACAAAGGAAGTTGTCACTGGATGGATTAGAACCA
>NW_006408664.1:2015468-2029686 GCF_000296735.1 Chrysochloris asiatica | reverse complement strand
TCAGCTGGATGCTTCATTGTCAGCTCTAGCCCTCTGTGGCTATGTCTTTGTCCATAGGCTCAGGTGTCCCCAGGTCTCACCACACTTTTGACCAACCAGCCCTTCTTCTCTCACTCATCTCCAGGTCAATGGAACATGGTTTAACTCAGCCCATTTCTTTATTGTTGCCTTTCCTCCTCTTCCTCTCACCAGTAGACCAATGTGGTTGTCAGCAAGCTTACATGCCTGCTCATGTGTTTCCTTTGAGTTTCAGTCTTAGATGGGGGTTTGTCCTGAAGGAACTGTTTCACCAATTCTGTTCACTCTTCTATACTTCCCAATCATTCCCAGTTAGGCAGGTTGAGTGTCCACTGCTAATGGGCTATAAGAAAATAATGGTGTCACTCCTAGATCAAGACAGTGAAAAGTCCAAGGTGGGTCTCCATGCTTTCTTTCCCTGTCGGTGGCCAGTGGCATCCAGCATTCCAGATAGTGGAATATAGTCAGCCAGAGACACTGACAACAAGGAGCAGAATCTCCTGTATTAATTGCCTAGGCTGCCACAACAAATAACCACAACCTAGGTAGATTAAAAGGCAGAAATATGTTCTCTCACAGTTCTGAAGACTGGAAGTCTAAAACCAACCTGTCAGCAGGGTTGTATTCCCTCCTGAAGTTCAGGAGGAGAGCTATTTCTTGATGCTCTCCTAAATTCTGGCTGGTGCCAGCAATCCTGGGCATACCTTGGCCTGTAATCCCTCACTCCAGTCTCTGCCTCCATCATTACATTCCTTCATCTTATATCTTAAAGTGCCCTTCGTCTCTCTCTTATAAGGATACTTGTGATTGTTTTTAAGGCCCACCTGGATAATCCAGAATAAACTCCTCCTTTCAAGATTCTTAGCTTAATCACATCTTTTGCCATATAAAGCAATATTCATTGGTTCCAGGGATGAGGACATGGACATATATTTGGGGAGGTGGAGCCATCATTCAGCCCACTACACTTAACATAAAATGAAACTAACATTCTCTAAATATTTGTTAAATGAATAATAAATAAATTGTGTGTAGGTAAATGGCTTATTCTTCTCCAGGTTTGATTGTTGTTGTTGTTAGGTGCCATCGAGTCAGTACTGACTCATAGCGACCCTATGCACAACACAACAAAACACTGCCCGGTTCAGGTTTGATTAGCCAACCTGCAACAAATAAGCTCTCAGTTGTTATCCAAACAGTTGGTGGTTCAAATCTACTTTATCCCTCTGTAGAAGAAAACCCTGCAAATCTCCTTCCATAAAGATTAAAGTAAATAAAACACTATGTCATATGGTGTCTCTGAGTTGGAATGAACTTTTTTTTTTTTTTTTTTTTTTTTTGGTTTAATAAAGGTTTATTTTTCAAAATGTACAGTTGGTTGGACCTGTTCATGCATCTTCACCAGCAGCTGGGGCATCCCCTCCCTTTGTGTTTCTGGTGTAAATTACTTGAGCTCTGTGTTTTGAAACCAGCTTGATAAGTCCTTTACTAAGCAGCTCCTGAAGTGCTGCCCTGTCCAGGGAACCGCGAATCTTCTGTCTCTCAGAGACAACAGCTGGTGTTATGAGTTTATAGTTGGGAACTTCCTTACAGAGCTTGTCATATGTGGCTTTGTCAAACAAGACCGGGTTATTAAGCTTGTCCCGAACTTTCCCTTTGGACCACTTCTTCTTTTTGGCCTTGCCCCCAGATTTATTCACTGGGTCTTTGTCTTTCTTGGCTGACTTACCCGCATCTTTCTTCTTCTTGTCGTCCTTGGGAGGCATTACGAAGCTCGGAGAGGAGCTACAACTGCAGCCTAGCTAAGATGTCGGACAGAAAGGAAGCATGGCTCACCAACCTGGAATGAATCCTTAAGACACACAACAATATCTACTCCAAACTCTCTGGATATAAATCTATACCCAGTTTTCTCATCACACCTTACAGTCATCAGTTTACTTGTCTGAATTCTGTGCCCCAAGATGCTGTGGCATAGAATGAAATGTTTGTTAAATAAACAAGTGACCTCATCCTAAATGAACTATAGGAAATAAGGAAAATGAGCATGGAATTGCAAACCTCTCCCAGCAGCCCCCTGGATTACAAAGCTACATTTGATTAAACCTCAGAAGAAACTGCTTCATTGTGTCTACAGAAAAACAGTACACTTAAACCTAAATCTGTAGTCCTTGACCAGCTAATACATTTTTTGGCATAGTGTTCTTTTGGAGGATGGAAAAGCCTTGTTTCCCTTTTGTCCCGTCAGTTGTTTAATAAAGTAAATGGCATACCAAGAAATCCACATGGGGTCTGAGGCCTTTCTCTCAGGGATGATGGGAGGATTAATCTCCATTGGTGTTACTTCTTTCTTTTGCGCCCAAGTCAGCAGGAGCTCCCAGTTCAGGGTGAACCTCACCAGATGGAAGGCTGGAGGTCCAGCCACAGCCTTACATAGCATCAATGCTATAATTATTAGTCACATTAAAGAATCAAAGTAATTCAGTTGAGAGGCCTACTATGGAAATCAGTATAAGGGTAACTAATGGGGGGAAGAGTGCATGTCTCTTAGTTAACATTAACATCATTGTCCCCCTCCTTGGTGGATCAGAGATAATCCAGTAAAGTGATATCATTCCTCCTTTCAGGGACATTGCATTGTTTGAGATCTGCATTTTCTGACAAGCTGATTCCCTATGTGAAGTTAATGTTATAAACTCAAATTTTAGATTGAATTAAAGAGATACATCTCCCACATCAAATCTCAAATTTTGTATTAGTATGAATGCTCATAACTGCTGAAACCCCGTAAAGCTGAAAATTTTCTGTAATTGCTTTAGAAAGTATACAGACCTGGTCACCCACCCCTCTCCTGTACCTCTCCAGTGAGAACAGAATTGCTGCATTTAAAGCACAGTCTTGTCTGTACCCTCATTGTCCAGACAGTCATGACACAAATACATGCTTGCTACTGACATGAATGTTCCCTGAGGAACGACACACGTTTAGAGATCAACGCAGAGGTCAGTGTTCCTATCACTGAGAAGTAAACAGGAACAAAGTGACCTTTTAGCAAGGAGACAGCTGGAAAGAACTATGGTTCTCCCTATGCAGTGTGACAGCCAAGATTGTGTAGAAATCCAGGGCACAGAGTGAGGAAAGAGCCCAGTGGTGTGAAGGAGTGCTCCCTGATGGATGTTCCTGTCCCTGGTGACTCTAGACTGCCCTTGGTGACCTGCCTCATGCTAAGGTGATTGTGCCTTTAAATCACACCACACCATTAAATGCAAAAGTGGTCCACCTTTCCATGATGGGCTTTTGTTTTAATTTGATTACTTTAGCTGTTACCTTCCTGCATATGCTCACGCTTTAAGAAAGCTGCTGTATATTCTTTTCAGCTTTCTCTCTCTTGCTTCATCCATCACAGCAGCAAAACCTTAAGCTTCCAAGAAGAAAACATAGTCTTCTCCATTAATCTGTTTCTTCAAAATTATTAGCCAATTATGTTTAGCCCATCATCTGATTTCTGTAAAATTAAAATGTATATCCTTTTCTGTATAAATAGAAAAAAAAAAAAAAAAAAGTAAGGAAGTACACCAAAATGTACACAGTAGTGCTCTGGTCAGAGTCTGGGGAGAATAAAGGAAGCAAACTGTTACTGTATTTTTGTTTGACTTGAATTCTTTACAATAATTCTATAGTATTTTTGTAATTAGAAGTCAATAAAGAGATTCTCACTTCTTAAAAAAACAGAGCGAGTTCATTTTCACTCCTTACTTTGTCAAGAGAAAGTGGGGGGATCATTATGAAAGGCAATTTGTGGAGGGATGTATGTCTGAGTGCATGTTGGGTGTGTGTGCATGCACTTGCATTGATGAAGCATGAATGCACATGAAGAGCTCTGGGAGAACAGTGCCTCTGAGGGCTTTTGCTTTCCATCTGTAAGACCCTGAAGTGTGAGTGCTTCATCTGCACTTCCCAGGATGTGTATGAGAAACAGTCAACAACATTCTCTTCTTTCTCTCACAGCTGTGCAGCAGGAACCTTTGAGCCACCTGGAAGTAGGGCTCTGTTTGTTCGGTAGATGTCAGGAAACTTCATGGAGAAGGGGATGCACTGAGTCTCTCACTAAGTGCTTGATTGCCAGAGACACACAACTAGCAAAAATAAATATGTAAGAAATGTCACTAGTAGGAACCCTCACACATTCAACCAAGCAAATGATTTAAAATATGCAGGTAAATAAGCATTGAAACAAAGAAATGGATGAAGGAAAAGGAGCTTTGGGAATCACTGCAGGGACTGGAAATAGATGGAGCTGATCTAGATGCCCTTGTGTGGAGTAGTTAGGGAGAGAGGAGGGCTAGGGTACAGAATTTCCCTTTACATATCTGCTTTCTTTCTTGTCCTAAAATCATAGCTTAGAGATATAACTCTCGAAAAAGAGTTGATTCTTCTAATTTCACCTTGGAAATATAGAGAGCTGGAAAGATCCCTGCAGCCACACTTATCACCAGAAAAAAATGTAAACTTGACAACTTTTCCTGAACCTCTCAGACAACTGAAGTCAAAGAGCAAACTAAAATCTGGAGAGTGAGAGGCACAAACAGGGAAAAACAAAATCAAGCATTTGTTTACCTGGGGCAAATGCTATCAAATACTAATAAGAAAGAAGATTAAGCTAAAAATTTTGATGAATTACTAAAGGCCAATTGCGAAGTTGTAAGAGAATGTAAAGTCCATGGGTTTCAAAATATAGAGAATTCACACACTTTTATAAGATATTCTCCACAAACCCCACCAGACACAGAAAGGCTGGAAAGTGTCCTCAGTGAACTTTCATCCATGGTACTGTCTGAGAGAAAGGAGCAAGTCTCCTGCTGACACTCCACCTAAACCCATGTTTCCTGTCTCTCCTATGGGACATAAATCATCTGCAGGGAAAAGAGTAACAAAAATTGTCACTTCAGATCACTGGTAGAAACCTGTTAGGTGTGAGAAGGGAACGTATTTTTTAAAGCTCTATCCCTGGGACAATGGTAAAAATGCACGAGGGTTAGCACTAGTGCTGGAGAAAAGGCAGGGACACTTAATGAAGACCACAGCCTCTAAAAGCCAGGCTCACAGTGCCAGTATCCAATGAAGACCATCAAAACATCACGGAACACTCTGCCCTACACCACAGTAACAATCTTGGAGTAAAAACAACAGTGGGATACAACAGGGAGAACTACAAGTAGAAGATTCTCATTGAGATATACACATTGAGAAAAATCCATTGACAAAGTAGTCCATAGCCTGAAAACAAGGTTGCCACTAGAGGATTTGAAGGCTGTGGTGCACTGTGGATAAGCCATAGCAACAAGAAACTGTAAGCCCAGTCTGTTGTTGTTAAATGCCATCAAGTCAGCTCTGACTCATAGTGATCCTAAATAGAGTTTCTGAGAAGCAGCTGGTGGGTTTGAACCACTCACCTTTTAGTTAGCAGTCCTTTGTTTATCCTACAGCACCACACCAAGACTCTAACTCTTAACTAGATCAACAAAAATCCCCAATGAAAATGCCTAACAGAAAGAAAGCTGTGCTTATCTCCAAACTAAAATATAATACTTCAGCATTAATTGTCCTACAAACTATGTCTACCTTGCTACAAAAAATCATGAGGTTTACAAAAAAGGTAGGTGGGGGGGGGGCGGGGAAGATAACATAAGGATACAAAGAAATCAACAAATCCATACTCATAGTCGACATAGATTTTGTAATTATTAGATAGGAAATATATTCAAGTTTAATAGGAAAGGTTGACAATATCAAGATCAGCTAGGTAACTTCAACAGATAAAATTGATAGGAAAGTATGAAATAAAGAGGCTAGGAATCAAAAATACAGAAGCAAAGATGAAGAATGCCTTCAGCAAAGTATTAAAAGCTGTGAGACAATATTTGTATCAGATTATCTAACACATGAATAAATGGGATCCTGGATGTAGAAAACAGAAAGAAGAGGGCAGAAGAAAATTTTGAAAGAATAATGGCTTAGAAATTTTAATATTAATGTCAGACTCCAAAACATATGTACAAAAAGCTCTGAGAACACTGAGGAGGATAAATATAAATGCATACATGTACTTAAACACATACATGCACATCCACACCCCTAGGAATATCATATTCAAATTGCTGTAACCCAAAAGAAAGAGAAAAGTTTGAAGGCAGAGGAAGAAAAAGACACACCATCTACAGAAGAACAAGGATAAGAATTACAGAAAATTTGGCATCAGATACCATGCAAGCAAGAAGACAACAAAATTACTGCTTTTAAATGCTAAAAGGTAAAAACAAAAACAAAAACCTGTCAACCCTAAATTCTATGTATAGCAAAAATATCCTTAAGAAAATAAAAACTGAAGTAATTATTATTAAAAGACATACTCTAAAAAATATATTAAGTGAAGTTCTTCAGATAGAAGGAATGAGATACAGGCAAGAAAGTTTGAGAACAAAACTGAAATGATTAATTTTGTATTAGAAATTAAAAAAAAAAAACAAGAGGTAAAAGAAAGGGCAAATTTTGAATGGTTTTAATTGCTCTAAAATAGAATAGATTGTTTAAAGCAAAAATAGGAAGAACATAGTAAGTGTTTATAGAAATATAAAAGTAAACTACAAGACAATAATCGACATAAAACTGGAAGGAGAAATTAGAAATTTACTGAAATAGGGTCTTTCACTTCATTTGAAGCCACATTATGCATACCTGCTGCACAAGACCTTTTTATAGTGTTGAAGAGCAAAGATGTCAGCTTGAGGACTAAGATGTGCCTGACCCAAGCCATGGTATTTTCAATAACCTCATATGCATGTGAAAGCTGGACAGTGTCTAGGGAAGACCATAGAAGAATTAATGCTTTTGAGTTATGGTGTTGGAGGAGAGTATTGAAGGTGCCATGGGCTGCCAAAAGAAACAATAGATCCGTTTTTGGAAGAATTACAGCCAGGGTGCTCTTTGGAGGCCAAGATGGCCAAACTTTCGTCTCTCATACTTTGGACATATTGTCAGGAGGGACCAGTCACTGGAGAAGGAGATCATGTTTGGTAAGGTGGTGGGTCAGAGAAAAGGAGGAAGACCGCCAACGAGATGGACTGGCCAAGTGGCAGCATCGATGGACCCAAGCGTGGCTACAGTAGTGAGGTTGGCCCAGGATCGTGCAGTGTTTCTTTCTGCTGTGCATAAGGTCGCTATGGGTCGGTACCAACTCAATGGCACCTAACAACAACAACAATGTTATTGATGCCTGGTGTGGTGCTGTAGGATAAGCACTGGACTGTGAATCCAAAGGTCAATAGTTCAGTGGTTCAAACCCACCAGCTGCTTTCAGAAACCCTATACAGGGTAACTATGTGCCGGAACTAAATTGATGGCACTTAACAACAAACATATTATTGAGATTGTGGTTTCAAACTGCAGATCTTATGGCTCCAGTCTAGATTATTGAGGTAGATTCAGGTTATTTTAATAATAAATTTTGTAAACCCTAGGGGTATAAATAAAAAAGTCTTAAGTAATAAACCAATGTTGTTGTTGTTAAGTGCCAGTTGAGTCAGTTCCAATTCATAGCAACCCTGTATAGGGTTTCCATGGAGCAACTGGTGTTTTTGAACCACCAACTTTGAGGTTCAAATCGAGCTTGCAGTCCAGTACTGTGTCATACAGCGCTACACCAGGACTCCAAAATAAATGCATAGAGGAGATGAAAATGAAATCATAAAAACGTGTTCATTTAAACCCAAAGAGGTCAAAAGATGAAAAATCATAGCCTGAACAAAGAAATCATAAAATATATGTATGCATTTAGCGTTAATTAAATGTGAATGATCTAAACATGCCAGTAGAAAGGAAGTATTGTCCAAAGGGGTCAAAAAGCAATGCCCAGGTGTATATTATTTAAAAGTAATCTATAGTGTGGTGCTGTGGGTTAATACACTAGACTGCAAAGTCAGTTTGAACCACAAGGTTGTCAGTTCAAGCTCGCCACTTGGAAACCCTATACAGGGTCATTACAGGTCCTAATGAACTCGACGGCACAACAACAACACTGTAAATGCAAAAATATAAGTAAAAGCAAAAAGATGCAGAAAGATAATCTGGTTAGATATAAAATCAAACTCATTGTCATGGAATCAGTTCTGATTCATAGTGACCCTTCTTAGGGTTTCTGAGCATGTAAATCTTTACGAGATCAGACAGCTTCATCTTTCTCCCAAGGAGCGACTGGTGGGTTTGAACTGCCACCTTGAGGTTAGCAGTCTAGTGTTTGCCCTTGAAGGTTACTAGTGCTCCATGGTTAGATATAAAGAGGTCCATTATAGGATGCTATACCTCAAAGAAGATGTAACAATCTAAATTACGGATGCACATAAGCAGTGTTTGCAATCAGAGGAGGCAAAAAAAGATCTGAAAAGAGAAAATCTGCAATTATTTTAATTATTTTTAATATTAACTATTCTACTTGAGGTTTTGTGGCTTATCCCTGTGGTTTGATTGGAATTTCCTTCATGATAATAATGTTGAGTATGTTTTGATGTACTTATATGCCATCCGTAGACTTTCCGTATTAACAAGTTGCCAATTGCTGCCCCCAACAAGATGGATCAGCCAGGTGACATCATTGATGGCGTCAAGTGTGGTGGTGGTAGTGAGGTTGGCCCAGAATTGGACATTGTTTTATTCTGCTGTGCATGGGGTCGCTATGAGTCGGCTCCGACTCGATGGCACCTGACAACAACAACAACAATTGCTGTTGAGTTGATTTGCACTCGTAGAAACCCATATGTGTCAGAGCAGAACAGTACTCCATAGTATTTTCAATGACTGATTTTTCAGAAGTAAATTGTCAAACCTTTCTTGTGAGGTACCTCTAGGTGTATTCAACTCTTAATTCCTTTAGTTAGCAGATGAGTTTATTAATGGTTGACATCACCCTTCTTTAATAAGAAATCCATTTTTTAAATTGGGATTTCCCCAAATTGTAACCTATCATTTCATAACAATGTAAGCTGAAAAGCAGATGTTTAAAATTTTGATGAAATCCATTTTATAAAGATTTTTGTTTTACAGATCATGCTTTTGTTGCTATATCTAAGAAATATTTTCCTAATCCAAAATCCCAAAGATTTTGATTTTATATTTTACATTATATTTTGACTAGAAACCTTATAGTTTTCTATTTTCTATGGCCCATTTTGAATTATTTTTTTCTATTTTCTATAGTCCATTTTGAATTAAGTTTTGTATATGGTGAGAAATGAGATCTTGATATCTGAGTTTTCCAACCCATTAACATGGCATAGCTTTCTTTTTGTGTAGGTGTTTTTAAATTTACCTCATCAATGTTTTGTAGTTTTCATTATTAAAGTATTTGTCAGATATACCTCTGAGGTATTTCAATTTTTTAATGCTAATGCAAATGAAAATTAAAGAATTTTATCAACTTCTCCAGTCTGAAATTGATCAAACATACAGTCATGATGTATTGATAATATTTGTGTCTGGAATGTGAAGGTTGGAAACAGAAAGAAAGAATCTATAGTTGTAAAATACGGCCTTGGTGATAGAAATGATGCTGGAGATTATATGATAGAATTTTGCAAGACCAATCAATGACTTACTCATTGCAAATACATGTTTTGAACAGCATAAAAGACAACTAAACCAGATGAAATACAAATAAATAAAACTGACTACATATGTGGAAATAAAAGGTGGAAAAAGTCATATCATCAACCAAAACAAGGTCGGGGGCAGACTGTGAAACAGATCATCAACTGTTCATATGCAAGTTCAGCCTGAAGTTGAAGAAAATTAAAACAAGTCCATGAGAGTCAATACACAACATTGAGTATACCCCATCAGAATTTAGTGACCATCTGAAGATTAGATTTGATCCATAAGAAACTACTGAAGAAAGACAAGAAGAGTTGTGGGGTGATATCAAGAACATCATACAAGAACACAGTAAAAGGTCATTAAGAAAACCAGAAAGGAAAAAAAAATGAATGTCAGAAAAGACTCTGAAACTTATTCTCCAACATAGAGATGCTAAAGCAAATGGAAGAAATAAGGAGGTAAAAGAGATTAAAAGACAATTTCAAAGGGCAGCTCTGAAGACAAAAGCAAAGTATTATGATGAAATGTACAAAGATCTGGAGTTAGAATACCCAAAGGGAAGAACACGATCAGCATTTCTCAAGAAGAAAAAAATGAATTAAAAATTGAAGCCTTTGTTTGATATATTGAAGGGTTCTGTGGGCAAAATACTGACTGATGCGCAATGCATCAAAAGAAGATGGAAGGACTACACAGAGTCACTGTACCAAAAAAAAAAAAAAAGGTTGATATTCAACCACTTCACGAGGTAGTACCAATGGTATTGAAGGACCAATGGTATTGAAGGACCAAATTACAATGAAGGCATTGGCAAAGAACAAGTCTCTAGAAATTGATGGAATGAAAATTGAAATCTTTCAGAAACTGATACATCACTGGAGAAACTCACTCATCTATGCCAAGAAATTTGTATGATAACTTAGCCAACTGACTGGAAGAGATCTATGTTGGTGCCAATTCTAAAGAGAGGTAGACCAATGGGATGCAGAAATCATTAAAAAATATCATGAATATCACATATAAACAAAATATTGTTGAAGATAATTCAAAAACAGTTACAACAGTACATCAACAAGGAACTGCCAGCAGTTCAAGCCAGATTCTGATGAAGACATGGCATGAGGGTTATTGTTGCTGATGTAAGACAGATCTTGGCTGTGAGCATAGATTACCAAAAATATATTTATTTGTCCTTTATTGACTATGCAAAGTCTTTCACCTGTGTGGGTCAAGACAAACTATGGGTAATATTGTAAATACTGGACATTCCAGAACACTTAATTGTGCTCAGGAGAAACCTTTATATAGTCCTAGAGACAGTCATTCAAACATAACAAGGGGATACTGAATGGTTTAAAATTAGGAAAGGTTTGCACCAGGGTTATATTCTTTCACAATACTTATTCAATTTGTATGCTGAACAAATAAACTTGGAAACTGGATTCTATAAATAAGAATGTGGCATCAGAATTGGAGAAAGTCTCATTAACAACCTGAAATATACTGATGATGTAACCTTGCTTACTGAAAGAGAAGAGAACTTAAAATATTTACTGATGAAGATCAATAACCACAGCTGTAGTATGGGTTGCACGTCACTGTAAAGAAAACAAAAATACTCACAACTAGACCAGTAAATAATATCTTGATAAAAGGAGAAAAGATTGAAATTTTCAAAGACTTCATTTTGGCTTGGATCTACTATCCACACTCATGAAAGCAGCAGTCAAGAAATCAAATGGCATATTGCATTAGGTGAATCTGCTGCACAAGACCTTTTTAAAAAGTCAGTTTGAAGACTAAGGTACACCTAACCCATGCCATGATATCTTCAATAGCCTCATATGCATGTGAAAGTTGGACAGTGAATAAGGAAGACAGAAGAATTGTTGCATTTGAGTTATAGTGTTGAAGAAAAGTATTAAAAGTACCATGGACTGTCAGAAGAACAAACAAATCTGTGTTGTAAGAAGTACAGCCAGAATGCTGTTTAGAAACCAGAATGGCCAGATTTCATCTCTCATCCTTCAGACATATTATCAAAAGGGACCAGTCCCTAGAGAAGGACATCATGCTTGGCAAAGTGCAGGATCAGTGAAAAAAAAGGAATACCTCCAGTGAAATGGATTAGTTTAGTGGCGGCATCAATGGGCTCAAGGATAACAACTATAAGGATAGCACAGAATGAGGCAGGGTTTGGTTCTGTTGTGTATAGGTTCCCTAAGGGTCACAACCAACTCAATAGCATCTAACAACAAAAAGATTAATGGCATTTTCTTAAATTTTCTATTTCTAATTATTTGTTGCTGGCATTTTTGTTAGCATAATTTTAGTACACCAATTGTGTATCCTGAAATCTTGCTATATTCTCTTAATAGTTACAATATATTTTTAGGGTTTCCCTCAGATTTTCTAGATAACTATGCCATCTGATAATAAAGACAGCTTTAGTTTTTCTTTTCCACATTGGGTACTTTTATTTCTTTTTCTTGCCTTATTACACTCACTAAAACCTCCAGCACAATGTCGAATACAAGTGATGAGTGCAAACATCCTTGTCTTGTTCATATATTATGAACTTGAAAGTACATAATTATTTTTATGTGAATGGTCAATTATCTTTTGAATCAATGCAAATAATAATACTTTGTGTATATTTCCCCACATAGTTTCCATTTCCAGTGTTTTTCATTCATTTTTGTATATCTACATTTCCATCTGGTATTATTTTCCTTCTACGTGAAGGACTTCCTTTAATATTTCTTATAGTGTGGGTCTGCTGGTGTTTGCTAGTTTCATCTTTTGTATGTCTGACAAAGTCTTTTTTTTTTTTTTTCCTTCATTTTTGGAAGACACTTTTGCTCAATAAAATTCTAGATTGACAGCTTTTTGTTTCTTTGTCTTTTCCATTCTTTAAAAATTCTAATTGTTTTCCTGTCCGTCTTCTTTCTGATGAGAAATTACAAATACTTGTTGTGTTTCTCTATATCTTAAAGAATCACAACCAATGAATCTTTTATTTATATATATAGCTATCAAGAGAGATTTATTTCAAAGAAATGGATCATGTTGTTGTAGAGGTAGACATTTCCAAGTCAGTGAGTCAAAGGTCAGACTGGAAGCTTCTCCTAGCAACAGGAGCTGAAGAACTCACAATCAGCAGGTCAGACAGCAGGCTGCTGGCTCTCAGGCTGCCGAGGCTAACTAATCCCAAGAACAGCAGACAATAAGGCAGTCCACTGGTTCAATTGCCACAAATCCGAGACCAGATAATGAAGAGTCAGATGCAGAATCCAGAGTGAGCAAAAAGCCAGAGAGCTTTGCCAGAAAATTCATATATATTGGATGTAGGCCACACCATTGAGGAAAGTTCTTTCAACTGATTAGCTGCTCATAACAGATCTCATCATAGAAGTAACTACATTACATCAAATCTCATCATGAGGGATGACTACTATATCATTACATAACAGTCAAACCACTTGAGAATCATGGTCCAGTCAAATTGACACACAACCTTAACCATCACACTCTATATGACTGTCATTTTTTCTGAATGCTTAAATTGTATATCTTAAGCAAATCAGAACAACAATTATATATCATCTCACACCAACATTAACAGTGAAGTTTATAAAAACAGAAAACAACACATGCTGGCAAGGGTGTGGAGAGACTGAGACCCTCTCACATTGCTGGTGGGACTGTAAAATGGCTCAACCACTGTGAAAAATGGTGTGGGCCTTCCTCAGAAGGTTGGAAATAGAAATACCATATGACCCAGTGATCCTGCTACTTGATATATATCCATAGGAAATACAAGCCAGGACACAAGTAGATACATGCACACTGATGTTTAGCACTATTCACAATAGCAAAAAGAGAGACAAAGTGCCATCAATGGAAGAATGGATAAACAAAATTTATTACATACACACAATGTTGAAGAATAAAAATGAATCTGCAAAACTCCTAATACCATGGATGAACCTAGAGGACATTATGCTGAATAGAATTAGTCAATTACAAAGGGACAAATATTATATGAGACTATTATTGTAAAAGCTTAATAAAAGGTTTCCATATTAAAAGAAACATTCTTTGATGGTTACTAGGGGTGAGGGAGGGGGGAGTAATTAACTGGCTAAGGGTGGATACATGTTAGTTCAGGTGATGGAGATGGCAATAAACTGGAAGAGGGAAGTTGCCAGAAGAATTCAGGTGAAAACATAGGGATGTATGCATAGGCTATAGGGAGTAGAGGTAAGTGATGTTTTATATATATATATACACACACACACACACACACACACACACACACAATCTTGGATCAACAATGTTCTGCAGGTAAATACATGGACAGAGACACATGGTGAATGACTACGGGTGGAAGAGTGGAGTATATATATCCTAAAGAATATATGAGAGTTTGAGACAGGATATTAGTAAATGAGTATTTACCTTTCAGGCCAGGTGGCATCATTGATGGACTCGGGGGTGGCAGCGGTGGTGAGGTTGGCCCAGGATCGAGCATTGTTTCGTTCTGCTGTGCATG
>NW_006408664.1:2012904-2013976 GCF_000296735.1 Chrysochloris asiatica | reverse complement strand
AATTAAGTGTTCTGGAATACTCATACTTCACAATGTTGTCCATAGCTTGTCATGATCCACACAATTGGCATAGTCAAAAGCACAGGTAAACATCTTTCTGATGCTCTCTGCTTTCAGCCAAGATTCATCGGAAACCAGCAATGATATCCTCATTCCACGGCCTCTTCTTAATCCGGCTTGAACCTCTGGATGTTCTCTGTCGATGTAAAGTTGCAGCCATTTCTGTATTACCTTTAGTAAAACTTTACTTGCATGGGATAGCAAAGAGATTGTCGAATGATTTCCGCTTTCTGTTGGATCACCTCTCTTTGGAATGGGCACAAATACAGATCTCTTCCAATCAGTCTGCCAGATAGTTGTCTTCCAAATTTCTTGGCAGAGACGAGTGAGTGCCTCCTGTGCCACCTCACTTTCTTGAAAGATTTCAATTTTTATTCCACCAATTCCTGGTGCCTTGTTCTTTACAATTCCTTCAATGCACCTTGGATTTCTTCCTTCAATATCATTGGCTCTTGATCATATGCTACCTCTTGAAATGGTTGAACATCAACCATTTCCTTTTGGTACAGTGATGCTGCCTATTCCTTCCATCTTTCTTTGATGGTTTCTGCATCATTCAATAATTTGCCCAGAGAATCCTTCAATAATGAAAGGTTGAGGCTTGAATTTTTATCTTCAGTTCCTCCAGATGGACAAATGCTGAGCATGTTCTTCCCTTTTGGCTTTCTGATTCCAGATCTCTGCACATTTTGTTGTAATATTTGCCTTTGTCTTCTCGAGCAGATCTTTGAAATTTTCCGTTCAGCTCTTGTACCTCCTCATTTCTTCCATTTGCTTTAGCATCTCTATGCTGGAGAGGAAGTATCAGTGTCTCTTCTGACATCCATTTTGATCTTTTCCTTCTTTCTTGTCTTCTTAATGATTTTTTGCTTTCTTCCTGTATGATGTTCTTGATGCCATCCCACAACTCTTCCGGTCTTTGGTCTTTAGTGCTTATTGTATCAAA
This sequence comes from Chrysochloris asiatica, assembly GCF_000296735.1. Classification (NCBI taxonomy): domain Eukaryota; kingdom Metazoa; phylum Chordata; class Mammalia; order Afrosoricida; family Chrysochloridae; genus Chrysochloris; species Chrysochloris asiatica. The sequence continues at coordinate 2,012,970 of NW_006408664.1, read as the reverse complement.
TCTGTTCTTCAAATGATCTCTAAATTCAGGTGGGATATATTCAAGATAAGGAGCTCTGGTAGCGTA
>NW_006408664.1:2009839-2011809 GCF_000296735.1 Chrysochloris asiatica | reverse complement strand
ATTACTTGTTTGAAGGAATTCCATTGCAATGTACCTTGATTAGGTTGTTTTCATATGAGGGGGTTTCAAAAGTTTGTGGAAATTTTGAGGTAAAAGATAATGGAAGCCCCCTCATATTTCTTGTGCTTTGGGATTGCCAATCTCCTTGTATCTATGACTTTATAGTGTTCATCAAATTAGGACATTTTTTTAGCCATTGTATCCCTAAATATTTTTCTCTCCTCCTCATCTTTTGGGACTCTCATTACCAATATATTAGACTACAAATATATTACAGTTCTCTGATGCTCTTTTCATGTTTGTTTGTTTGCTTTACTTTTTCTTGTGAATTGTGTGAAGATTTACAGACAAGATCATCTGTTTTACATTCAACAAATCAAACCCTTCATTTCATCTCAATGATTGCAACCCCCTCCATGGAACAACAGTCATCCAGCTTCCTCCCTGTATCTCCTATTTCCTTTCCACCCACCTTCCCATCCCTTCTCATTATTGTCCTTAAGTACATGTTGTCCCTTTGATTTTGAATGATTGGCTGTTGCATCATTCATAGTGAGTATATCTTAATAGTGTTGTTTTTCTTCTATAGACCTATCTACTGCTAGGTTGAAAGAGGGTATTTCTGTCCAGGCCTGAAGGGTGTTCGAGGGCCACAGTCTCAGGTCCCTCCAGTCTCTTTCTGACCAGTAAGCCTGGTCTTTTTCTTGTTTAGTAATTTTGAGTTTTGTTCCACATATTATGCTCCTCTATCCAAGACCTTTTAACATGATTCCATTCAGATCAGTTGGTAGTGGTAGCTAGGCACTGTCTAGTTCTTCTGGTCTCAGGATCATGGAGATTGATGTTCACATGTTCCATTAATCCATTGGACTAGTTGATTCCAGGCATCTTCAATTCTGATTACTCTTCTTTCTTCTTTCAATTAGTGGAGACACCAATTGCTTCTTCCTATTTTTTTAAATATTTTTTCCTGAGTGTTTTATTTTGGAAGTTTTTATTGTTATATCTTCAAAGTTCACTAATAATTTCTTCTGTAAAGTCCAATCTATCATTAATTTCATCCAGAGAAGTTTTCTTCTCAGACAATACAGTTTATATGTCTAGAAGTTTGGACTGTTTTGTATCATCCATGAATGTTTCAAATATTGAATGCTTCAAATATTTAGATTATACTTGAAATAACTTTTAATACCCATGTGTGATAATTATAGTAGTTGTGTCAGTTCCCAGTTAAGTTCTGTTTGGTAAATTTTTTTTCTTCTCATTATATGTTGTATTTTCCTGAATCTTTGCTGGTCTGGGGATCATTGACTGGATGCCAGAGGTTGCAAATTGTACTTGCTGGATATTTTTGTATCCCTATAAAGAGTCTTAAGGAGCGCTGGTAGCTTAGTGGTTACGAATCAGGCTGCGAACCTTAAGGCCAGCAGTTCGAAACTACCAGCCGTTCCGCGGGAGAAAGATGAGGCGTTCTGCTCCCATAAAGATTTACTGCCTCAGAAACCCTGTACAGGGTCACTATGGGTCGGAACCAACTCGACAGCACTTAACAACAACAACATAAAGAGTCTTGGTGTGGTGCTATGGGTTAATGCTCTGGACTGCAAAGTACCTTTGAACTGCAAAGTCCATGGTTCAAACTCACCAGCTGCTCCTTGGAAACCATATACAGGGTCACTATGGGTTGGAATAGACTCAACGGCACTTAACAACAACATAAATATTCTAGGAATCCTGGTGTGGTGCTATGGGCTAATGCACTGGATGGCAAAGTCAGTCTGATCCACATGGTTGGCGGTTCAAGCTCAACTCCTTGGAAACCCTATACAGGGTCACTATGGGTCGGAACTTGCATCTCAATGTCAAGAAAACAAAAATCCTCAACATTGGGCCAATAAACAACATTCTTATCAATGGAGAAAAGATTGAAGTTGTCAAGGACTTCATTCTTCTTGGATCAACTATCAACA
>NW_006408664.1:1991985-2009408 GCF_000296735.1 Chrysochloris asiatica | reverse complement strand
TGATGGCATCAAGTGTGGCGGCAGTAGTGAGGTTGGCCCAGGATCGGACATTGTTTCATTCTGCTGTGCATGGGGTCGCTATGAGTTGGTTCCACCTCGATGGCACCTGACAACAACAACAACATGGGTCAGAACTGACTTGATGGCACATAACAACAATAAATATTCTTAAGGTTGTCCCAAGATATAGAAGTAGTTTGATCCTTTTGGGTGTTGCTTTGAAGATTTGTTAAGTGAGAACAGAATAACATTTAACCTACGGATAATAAATTCCTACAGCTTAGGTAGGAACTTCTGAATACTCTGCTCAATGCTTATGAATTATGACTTCCCATGAATTATTGTTCAAGGGAACAGGCACTGTTCCCAGGCCTGTGTGAGCACTTGGCATGGCTCCCTCTAATACTTCTAGGTGATTTTTTTTCTGGTCTTGGTTTGTCTCCTGACAAGTACTCTGCTGAAGACTCAAAGGGGTCCTCTACACATATCTTGGGTTCTCACTCCATCCAGTTCTCTCTGCTCTGATACTTTATCCTGCCTCAGCCCTGTGTCTTCATCTAAGGAAAACCTCTGAGTTCCTCACTGGTTGCCCTCCCTATGCTGCACCCTAAAATCTCAAAATAGTAGCTGACGCACTTGTGGGGTTTAACTCATTTGGTTACTAACTCTTAAGAATTACTGTCCTTCATTTCAGAAACAAAGATAAAATAAAGATTTTTTTCTATCAAGCAAAAGCTGAGAGAATTTATCACCAACAGATCTTTAGCAAAAATGTTAAAGGAAGTTCTTCTGGCAAAAGAAAACTGTTACCAGATGGAAATCTGGATCTACATAAAGATATGCAGAGTGCCATAAATGGTAAATACGTGAATAAATATAGAATCTTCTCTCTCTCTCTCTTTTTTAATGGCTAGCCAGTCTTCTCAGTACCGCATATTGAATAGTCTATTGCATTCCTGCTGAAATGGAATGCCTCCTTTTTATATATCAAATGTTTTAAATATACTTGGATCTCTTTGTATATTCTCTGTACCACCCCAGTGATCTGTCTATCATTGTATGGCAGTATCATCCTGTGCTTATTTCAATAGCTGTCTAATAATATACCAAATAATAGAATACTATCACGAACATGTATTATTTTAGGGTAAGTTCGTTTCATATCCTTCATTTGCATATTCTCTTTGGTAATTCTCCCATGTTTATTTCATAATATAAGTTTTAAAGTGATTTTTTTTTTTTTTTAGATAGTCTCCCCACAGAAAAAAAGTATAAAATCCCACTGAAATTCTGACTAAAATGCATATGTTGATTTTCATTGCAACATTTAGCTGAGAGTCAGTTTCTACTAGTAGACAGGAGAAAGAAATCAAGTGATTCTGGGCCTGGATAGAACCATGAAATGCTACATTTCGTGCAGGAGCAACAACAGCTTGGGAGTCATTCAATAAATGTGTTGCTGAATGTTGACTAGGGGTGGCGTGGAAGCTGATTCAGTCAAGGAACAGAAGGGAAAAAGAATGTGCGCAATAACAATTCTTCTGATTGAGTTAGTGCAATGTCCTCTTTGAAGTGTAATCTGTTTTTTCTTGAGGAGTAACTTTATCCCCAAAAAATTCATCAGAGGACAATATAGGAAAGGGCCTACCATAAATCAAAAGAAGTCTACAGAGACAACTGGGTAGAAAGCTTTCAGTCCCTGATCCTGGACTATCGCCCTATTATTCCTCCACTCAAGCTTATACATGTGGTTTAACATTCTCAAGATCAAGACAAAAGAGGACATGAAACTGTGATTTTTGAAAAGAGAAAAAAAAAAAAAAAACAGTGTATTTTAAGACTCTACTGAGTCCTGGCGTGGTACTGCTGGATAATGTATTGGACTGTAGGGTCAGTTTGAACCTCAAGGTTGGCACTTAATTCAACGTCATTTAACAACAACATAAAAGTTATATGGGGTCACTATGAGTTGGAATTGACTTGATGGCATACAACAACAGCAACAACATTAAGTATTAGATCACTTCTTTTTTATAAAACAGCTGAAATAGTATATTGTCCAAGAATTTAAATTTCCCAAGGTGCATAAAGGGCTCTTTCAACCATGTTAAATGCAACACTTACCATGGGTAACTTGGAACTCACTGTAGGGATGAGAAGGGTGAGTAAGAAAGGTGGGCTCCTGGGTTCTACTCCACCTGTGGCAGGTGCAACTGTGCTCTCTGCCTCAGTGAGGGGAGAGCACCAAAAGCAAGTCTTGCCTTATTCCCAGCTTTGCTGTGAGCTGACAGTTCCCCATCTCAGATGTCGTTTTATTTCCCAACTGAAACTCTAAACTGTGAAGGCTCCAAGATAAAAGCTTAAAACACTCCCATAGAAATGTACTCATATTTTGCCTAAATCCTTTCATGCAGGAATTTCAGAGCACTTTCAAAACTATGCAGTGTCAAGGTTCATGAGTGTCCATCTTTCATGTGAAGGAACAGAGAGTAGAGGGGAGTGTTTGAGTCACTTTGAGCTGGAGGATGACTTGAAGACAAAGCCGAGAGTAGAACATATACTTGGAATCTTGCCACACTGAGAGCAGCTTTCTCTCAGCTTGAATGGGCAGTTCAGAAATGTTCAATTTGGTTCAGAGCTCTGCCCAGGGAGGTAAGTTGATAACTACAAATATCATAGCTGCAGCTAGTGTACCTTACACTGGATCCTCAGTCCTACGTGACTTGCTGGACAGACCTAAAGAAGGGAAAGATAGGACCCGTGACTTCAATAGGTTTATAATCTACTCAGGGGAGAAAAGACAGAAACATAATGCAAAACTCTTAGTGTGGCACTGTAGGATCAGCACTGGACTGTGAACCACAAGGGCGTCGGTTCAAATCCACGAGCTACTCCTTGGAAACCCTATACAAGGTAATCACTATAAGTAGGAACCAACTCAATGGCACTTCATAACAACAACAATACCATATTGGCAGTTTTAACCCACCAAGAGGCTCTGCAAGAAAAAAATCTGGTGACCTGCTTCTATAAAGATTACAATCAGTATTACTCAAAACAATCTATAGTGCCATAACAACCCAGATTCCAACATCCGTCTTGCTGGGGGGTCTTCCTCTTTTTCTCTGACCATTCCACCTTAACTAACATGATATCCTTCTCCAGTGACTAATCTCTCCTGACAATATGTCCAAAGTATGAGAGACAAAGTTTGGCCATCCTGGCCTCCAAGGAGCACTCTGGCTGCACGTCTTCCAACACAGATCTGTTGGTTCTTTTGGCAGCCCATGGCACTTTCAATATTCTCCTCCAACACCATAACTCAAAAGCATGAATTCTTCTACGGTCTTCCTTATTCACTGTCCAGCTTTCACATGCATGTGAGGTTATTGAAAATACCATGGCTTGGGTCAGGTGCACCTCAGTCCTCAAGCTGACATCTTTGCTCTTCAACACTTTAAAAACGTCTTGTGAAGCACATTTGCCTAATGCAATACATCGTTTGATTTCTTGACTGCTGCTTCCATGAGTATTGATAGTTGATCCAAGAATGAAGTCCTTGACAACTTCAATCTTTTCTCTGTTGACAAGAATGTTGTTTATTGATCCAGTAGTGAGGATTTTTGTTTTCTTTACATTGAGATACAATCCATACCAAAGGCTGTGCTCTTTGATCTTCATCAGTAAGTATTTTAAGTCTTCTTCACTTTCAGCAAGCAAGGTTGTATCATCTGCATATCACAGGTTGTTAATGAGTCTTCCTCCAATCCACATTTTTCTTCATATAACCTAGTTTCTCAGATTATTTGCTCAGCATACAGATTAAATAGTATGATGAAAGAATACAACCCTGTCATGAGCACAATTAAGTGTTCTGGAATACTCATACTTCATAATAATAGACATTTTGTTGTTGTTGTTGTTAGGTGCCATCAAGTCAGTACTGACTCATAGCGACCTTATGCACAGCAGAATGAAACATTGCCCGATCCTGGGCCAACCTCAGTATTGTTGCCCACGCTTGAGTCCATCAATGCTGCCACTTGGCCAATCCATCTCGTTGGGGGGCGGGGGAGTCTTCTGCTTTTTCTCTGACCCTCCACCTTACCAAACATGATATCCTTCTCCAATGACTGGTCCCTCCTGACAATATGTGCCAAGTATGAGAGATGAAGTTTGGCCATCTTGGCCGCCAAGGAGCACTCTGGCTGCTCTTATTTCAAAATGGATCTATTGGTTCTTTTGGCAGCCCATGGCACTTTCAGTATCCTCCTCCAACACCATACATAACTCAAAAGCATCAATTCTTCTACGGTCTTCCTTATCTACTGTCTAGCTTTCAAATGCATATGAGGTTATTGAAAATACCATGGCTTGGGTCAGGCACACCTTAGTCCTCAAGCTGACATCTTTGCTCTTCAACACTTTAAAAAGGTCTTATGCAGCAGATTTGCCTAATGCAGTACCTCATTTGATTTCTTGATTGTTGCTTCCATGAGTGTTGATAGTTGATCAGAGAAGAATGAAGTATTTGACAACTTCAATCTTTTCTCCGTTGACAAGAATGTTGTTTATTAGTCCGGTGGTGAGAATTTTTGTTTTCTTTACATTGAGATTAGAGGGATACAAATTAAAAGAACAATGAGATATCATCTCACACCAGCATTAACAGCAAAGGTTAAAAAAAGAAAACAACAAATGTTGGTGAGGGTGTGGAGAGACTGGGACCCTCTCACATTGCTGGTAGGACTGTAAAACTGTTCAACCACTCTGAAAAATGGTTCCTCTGAAAGTTGGAAATATAAATACCTTATGACCCAGCAATGCCTCTATTGGGTATATATCCATAAAAACATGAGCCAGTACATGAGTGGTGGTGGTGGTGGCTGTATGCCATGGAGTACATGAGTAGCTATATGCATACCAATTTTTTCTTAGAGCACTATTCACAATAACAAAGAAATGGAGAGAGTCTAAGTACCCATTAATGGAGAAATGGATAAACAAACATTGGTACATATATACAATGGAATACTGTTGAAGAATAATGATGAATCTGCAAAACATCTCATAACATGGATGAACCTGGAGGACGTTATGCTGAGTGAAATTAGTCAAGCACAAAAGGGCAAATATTGTATGAGACCATTATTGTAAAAGCTTAAGAAAAAGTTTCCATACTAAAAGAGGCATTCTTTGATGGTTACCAGGAGTGGGAGGGAGGGGAAAGTAATTTAATGGCTAGAGAATAGACACATATTAGCTTGGGTGATAGGTAGGACAATATACAAGAAGGATAAAGGAAATTCACAAGAAAAAGGGTGACAAAAATTAATGAAGATAGGCAAAGACCCATGTAGGTATGCATGGGCTAAAAGGGATAGAAGTAAATAGTGATATATACACAACCTTGAAACAACAGTACTCTGAGTGTAGTAGATACATGAATTGGGACTTAAGCTGAATGGGTAAGGGAGAAATACTATATAAGAGTTTGAAAGAGAGTATTTGTACATGAGTATTTTCCTTTCATGCAAACACAACTAGGAACATGGTAGAGCATACAGCTGGTAAAATGATGAAAAATTCCTAAATATTATCAAACATCTTAAGGTAATGAATGAGTTGAAGGTTAGGGGGCTCAGGGCCATAGTCTCACGGGACACCATGGTCAGTTGGCATAAAATAGTCCACAAAGTCAATATTTTACATCCTGCTCGAGTAAGTCGTGTCTGGGATCTTGAAAACTCATGAGCGGATGTCTAAGCTGCAGCTAATGGTGTGTCAATGTGAGGAAGAAAGAAGAGTGACACAAATTGAAGAGGCTTGGAATCAATTAGTCCAATGCACTAATGGAACATGTGAACATCAGTCTCTAAAACTCTGAGACCAGAAAAACTAGACAGTGACTGGCTACCACTGACAACTGCCCTGAAAGGAATCACATGAGAGGGTCCCAGATAGAGTGGGAGAAACTGTGAAACAAAACCCAAAACTATTTAATAATAATAAAAAGCCAGGTTTACTGGTCAGAAAAAGACTGGAGGAATCTGAGTCTATGGCCTTCAACCCCACTTCAGGTTTGGGAAAAAATCACCCTCATGGCCCAATTTTCAGCCCAACAGTAAATAGGTTTATAGGTGAAGGACAACAAAACTATCAAGGATTACTCGCCATAGACTGGTCATTCATTCAAAATCAGAAGAGTAACATTTTTCTAAGGACAAAGTTGAGTGGTATAGGAAGGTGGGTGGAATGGAGATAAGAACCACAAGGAGGAACAGGGATAACTGCTGTTGCATGGAGGGGATTATAATATGGAGAGGAAACAAAGTGTAGGATTTCTTGAATGTAAAGCTGATGATCTTGTCTGTAAACCTTTACTCAATTCACAATAACAAATTTAAAAGAATAAAATCAAAACCAAATAAAAAGAAAAATATTACAGCTAAGAAAACCTATGGGGGCAATTCTATGCTGTCAGTGGGGTCAATGTGAACTGGAATCAACTTGACAGCACCCAACAACAACAATATCCTGAGTTCCGTGAGGATAGAAACTGTCTTAGTCCATTTTGCAACCCCAGGATGGGGGTTGAGGGGTCCAAGAATGGAAGGTCCATGATGGATCAAATGGAGAGAAAGAGGAGTAGACTAGAAGAGAGATATGACCTGGCCCTGAGAAATTGAGAATGAATTTCTTCATGGATAATAGGCTTACTTTCTTCCCCCTCATTGTGTACTTTATCCAGGGGATAACTGGTCTTAGAAAATTATAAGTGAAGAAGTCAAGCATGCTTCCATCCTGACACTCCCAGAGGGCCATGGGGGTATGGTCTGGACTTGCCTCTGACTTCCCCTTTGTCCTGGGTCACAAGACAATCTTTATATTAAAGGTTAACACATTCTTTCCTTTCTCTTTCCACTCAAAGAAAAGAGAAAGAAGCCCATTAAGATTTCTGAGTGTAGGGAAAAGGCTAGCGGTGAATGTAAACAGCAGATTATTCCTGGTCTTTGGGGAATCTCTAATGAGGGGAAACTGTCATGCTCAAATTCTCCGGTGACAGTTTCTTCTGAGAGGTTCCCTTGGGAAACACTGACTGGACAAAAAATTCAATTTTTTCTACTATGTATAATGCATTACTTCCAGGGAAAAGGTGGGTTGAAAATAGTTCCAGAACTCTATAATTAGTAACAGGCTTTCATAGCAATAAAGAAATGAAATGGGGAGCCCATACCCCTGTGTCTTCCCTTTAGCCCCCATTTTCATGGCCACCTTTCTGAGGTAAAATGTAGATTGTCTCCCCAAGCACCAACTCTGTGACTCCCGAGACATCCCTAGGTCCATTCCCTGATTGTTTTGGCTGTATACTGTTCTCAAGGAACCCTGGTAGCATAGTGGGTTATGTGTTGGGCTGATAACTACAAAGTTAGGAGTTTGGATCCACCAGCAGCTCCATGGGAAAAAGATGAAACCTTCTGCTCCTATAAAGATTTACAAAGGAGCCCTGGTAGCATAGTGGGTTGTGAATTGAGCTGTTAACCACAAAGTTGGCAGTTTGAATAGATCAGCTGCTCTGTAGGAGAAAGGTGAGTATTCCTGCTCCTGTAAAGATTGACAGCATTGGAAAAACCATCACTATGAGTTAGAACCAACTCTAAGGCATAAAGCAGCAGCAGCAGCAGCCTACCTGCTTACTGACACTATCCACTTAAATCTAACACATTATCAGCATTCCTCTGAACAGACTGACTAGGAAACAAGGGTTGAAAAACTACTGCCAGTCGTCCAAATCCAACTTTCTGCCAATTTTTGTAAGAACACTTTTTAAAACGTTTTATTCAAACCCAGCCACACTCATTCATTTATCTATTGTCTATAACTGCTTCCACGCTACAGCACCAGAGTTGAATCCTGTGGCAGAGATTGTATGGCCTGCAAAATCTAAAATATTTACTCTCTGACCCTGTATAGACAAAAATTTCCAAATCCTGCTTTGTTGTTGTTGTTAAGTGCTGTTGAGTTGGTTCCAACCCATAGCAATCCTGTATAGGGTTTCCGAGGAACAGCTGGTGAGCTTGAACTGTTGACCTTGCAGTTCAAATTGACTTTGAAGTCCAGCGCATTAACCCACAGCATAGGACAAAAATTCTATGCTTTTGTATCACAAATGGAATGTTTGTGTAAAAAAGAAAATTAGAGTTTTTTCAGATTATGTAACTTTTATATGTTGTTTTGAGTCATTTATCTTTCATCATAAGAAGCCATTAAGATTCATGTCTGTGTTTCTGATTTGTTGGTTCCTTGTTGTTGTTGTTGTCAGGTGCCATCAAGTCGGAACCGACTCATAGCGACCCCATGCACAGCAGAATGAAACAATGTCCGATCCTGGGCCAACCTCACTACCGCTGCCACACTTGAGTCCATCAATGATGCCACCTGGCCAATCCATCTCGTTAGGGGTCTTCCCCTTTTTCTCTGACCCTCCACCTCACCCAGCATGACATCCTTTTCCAGCAACTGTTCTCTCCGGACAATATGTCCAAAGTATGAGATACAAAGAAAGCTTAGCCATCCTGGCCTCCAAGGAGCACTCTGGTTGCACTTCTTCCAAAATAGATGTATTGGTTCTTTTGGCAGTCCATGGCACTTTCAGTATTCTCCTCCAACACCACAACTCAAAGGCATCAATTCTTCTACGATCTTCCCTATTCATTGTCCAGCTTTCGCATCCATATGAGGCTATTGAAAACACCATGGCCTGGGTCAGGCGCACCTTAGTCCTCAAGCTGACGTCTCTGCTCTTCAGTACTTTAAAAAGTTCCTGTGCAGCAGATTTGCCCAATGCAATACGTCGTCTGATCTCTTGACTGCTGCTTCCACGAGTGTTGATAGTTGATCCAAGAAGAATGAAATCCTTGACAACTTCATCTTTTCTCCATTGATAAGAATGTTGTTTATTGGTCCAGTGGTAAGGATTTTTGTTTTCTTGACATTGAGATGTAATACATACCGGAGGCTGTGCTCTTTGATCTTCATAAGTAAATGTTTCAAGTCCTCTTCACTTTCAGCAAGCAAGGTTGTATCATCTGCATATCGCAGGTTGTTAATGAGTCTTCCTCCAATCCTGACGCCATGTTTTTCTTCATAGAACCCAGCTTCTCGGATTATTTGCTCAGCATACAGGTTGAATAAGTATGGCGAAAGAATACAACCTAAATCTAGAAAATGACTCATTCCATTGGGTTCAAAGCAAGGCTCATAGATAGAGAAGTAAAACAATTTTGGGGTCCCCTCAAATGAAGTTTTCCAAGATGATATTAGAGAACTAGAACTTAAGAGTAGCATCTTCTCTTGATATGTTCCACTCTCCTGTGTCAATTATCAAGAGAAACAGTGGGGGGAAAGCATAGACTTTATGAAGTTTGTGTCTTTCCGCTTGAAAGGTAGGAGGTAATCTCAAAAATGGAAAAGGAAAATGTTTGGATGGCCTCCTAAAATAAGCTATGCCAAGGAAGAGCTATTCTTAAGGTAGAAAGATCTATCCTGTTATATATGATCATGGAAGTTATTAGGCTTGCTGGAGAGACCATTAGAGCAGAAAGGACCCTAATTGAACAAGCAATCATTGTGGTTACTTTGATATAAGATGATCTGTAGTTATGTCTTCAAGTCACTTGATAGTTGATTGGTTCTGATGAGAGGTCTATTTCTAGAATTTGCTAGAAACAGCTTTTTTTTTTTTTTGCTGGGAGGAAGGTTTGCTCAGCTGGCATCTCTGCAGACCTACTACCCATAGAGTAGCAGAGACATGCTAGATTATTGCCACCTGGTGGCTGCACCGAGTAACTTCTTTAAGTTACTGAATGTGCAATCAGAACGAGCCACCAAGCCGGAGCTGGGGGCTGAATAATGTCATCAGAATGAGTCTCATACAGGGGGCCTTAGTTGACTTTGCTCAAGCTGAAAGTGTGAAACATTTTTACAGCTGACCAAGTTGCATAATTGTGAAAACTACGAAATTCTATTTAAAATATAAGAATTAATAAGGTAATTCGGTAAAGAGACTGAACATAGGATAAATATACAAAACTATACAACTTTTCTCTATGCTAGCAATAACTGAAGGCACTCTAGATGGCACTGTAAGATAAGCACTGGGCTGAAAACCAAAAAATCAGAAGTTCAAACCCATCACCTGCTCCTCAGAAGAAGGATGAGGTTGTCTGTTCCCATAAGGATATACAACCTTGGAAACCCCATATAGAATCACTATGAGTTTAATGGTGGCAGTGTGTTTTGAGTTTGAGCAGTAACTGATATGAAATGGAAATGAAAAGATAATAATAATCCCCTGTTACATTAGTTATGAAAGCTTGGGAGGATTGAAGTCCTCTCTTCCAAGAGATTTATGACATCCTCCAAGAAAGTATTCAAGATTGTGACACTGACCTGAAGTGTTTTTAGTCCTCCAGGAGTCTATCTGAACTATCCTATGCTGCATCATATTTCTGTTCTGATTAAGTCCCATTTATAAATCCAGGTCTTCCCATTAGCAGTTTTCATGGAGTCTTTCCACTCCACATTACTCTTAACAAATCTGAATCCATCCCACACCCTATCACTCTCTTTCCTCCAGAATTCTTTCACCAAACTCTCTCATGCTCTTAATTTGTAATCAGAAACCCAATCTCTAAAAAGATTGTCCTCAGAGAACCCTGCTTCTCCTGCAGCCTCTGGCAAGGCAGCTGTTTTTTATCCCACACATCATGTTACTCAGGACCATGAAGGAGGTAAGCATATTTATTATTCACCACTGTCTCTTCCCACTCTGAGACAAATGTTTCATGCCTTCTTTTTCTTCAAACCTCTTACTTCCTCTCCCCCAAAACTCTCAGTTGATGGCTTCATCTTGCATTGACAGAATAGAAGCCATCATTGAAGAGGTGAAGAGATCTTTTTTCCCAGTCCAAATTGAACCAGGGACAATGTATCCACCTCACAGTGTCAATAGTGCCAAGGTTGAAAAATACTGGTTTAGACCAATCTGCATGGACTTCTTTTTACTAAATGAAATAAATGTTTCTATACCATCAAAATCAGTCATCTCTCATTGTCAAGGAGTTTTCTTATGAAATTATCACCTCTGTCTCCCTTTATAGTAAGTATCATTCAACAAAAATGCTGTGAACTTTTACTATATGTATCTTCTAAGTACTGAAGATACATAACAGACAAATTTTCCTGCCCTTGTGGAACTTACATTCTAGTGAGAAAAACAACCAACATTATAAGGAAATATTATTAAACAGTGGTGACTGGAAAAGTAAAAATAATAATAAATCAGAAAGAATAGAAAAAAAGTGTGTGTGAGGACAGAGTTTGAGTTTTTAAATGGATGTCCAAAGATGGGCTATCTTTTGTGCTGAGATTTGTATAAAACCTTGAAGGAAGTTGAAGGAGAGACTCATGCAAACATCTTGGGGAAGATTATTTATTCTAGGCAGAAGTAAAACCAAGTACAAAAGGGAACTTGTCTGATGTGGGTGGGGGGAAGAGGAAGGGTCCCAAGGAACAGAGAGGAGGCCAGTGCAACTGGAACAGAGTCAATCAAGAGCTGTAGAAGACAAAGTCAGAGACTATGAGGTCCAGATGATGGTATAATTCTAGCTTTTGCTCATCCAAGTAAAATGGAGAGCATTTAGAAAATTTCAGCAAAGAATGTCATCTGTCTTGTGCTTTAACACCCACACTTATAAACCAAAACCAGTTCTATCATGTTGATTCCAACTCATAGTGATCCCATTTGTATCAGAGTAGAACTATGCTCCATAGTGTTTTCAGTGGCTGATATTTCAAAATTAGATTGCCACGCCTTTCTTCTGAGGTATCTCTGAATGAATTCCAGCCTTTCAGTTAGTAGCCAAGCACTTTAATCATTGTGCCACCTAGTGGTCAGCAACCTACAGCCAAGAGGTCACTGTCTGTATTGTAAAAAGGTTTTACTGGAATACAATCACTCACATTAATTTCTATATCATCTACGTCTGCTTCTGAGCTACAATGATAGATATATGAAGCTATGACAGAGATTATTCAATGCATGCAGCCTACTAAACTTACTGTTGAGCCCTTTACAGAATATGTACAAGACTTAAGGAGAGACTTTCATAAAGTCAGGGAGACCAAAAACCCTAAAAAAAATTATTTGACAGTATAAAAATTTAAATTCATTTGGCAAAAGTACAAATTACAAGTGGAAGATTAGAAAAAAATATTAATTACAAATAAAATATGACTAATACTCATAGCGCTGTGGGTGTGACTGCGCCATACTGTAAGGCCGTTTGAACTGCAAGGTTGGTGGTTCAAACTCACCAACTGCTCCTTGGAAATCCTATATAGTGTCGCTATGAGTTGGAACCGACTCAATGGCTCTTCACAACAACAATACTCATAATGGAGTCCTGGTGGCACTGTGAATTGATGCGCTGGACTGCAAAGTCAGTTTGAGCAGCAAGGTTCAAGCTCACCAGTCACTCCTCAGAAACCCTATGCAGGGTTGCTATGGGTCGGAACCGATTCAATGGCACTTAACAACAACAAACACTCATAAAGCACTGGACTGCAAGGTCGGTTTGAACTGTAAGGCTGGCAATTTAAACTCACCAGCCGCTCCTCGGAAAACCTATACAGGGTCAGTATGAATTGGAATCGACTCGATGGCACTTAACAGCAACAACAATACACATAAAGGAGTCCTGGTGTGGTACTGCAGGATAACGTACTGAACCATAGGTCTGTTCAAACTAAACAGCGGTTCAAACTCACCAGCTGCTTCTTGGAAACCCAATACAGTGTCGCGATGAGTAGGAACCGACTTGGCGGCGCTAAACAACAACAATATATGTTTAAAAAGCCCCTACAAATTGACAGAAGGTAGATCAAAAATCCAGGAGAAAAATAGGAAAAGGATATAAAAACCATTCATAGAAGAGAAAATGCAAACGGACAAAAAAAGTATGAAAATATCCACAACCTCACTAATGATCAGATAAATACAAAATAAAACCACAAGATGCCATTTGTCACTTGGAAATTTATGAGAGCAATAACAATTAGTGCTAGTGGGTATGTAGGAGAATAGACATTCCCTTTCATTGCTGGCAGGGATGCGAAATGCTTCCTTTTGAAGAAATCATCTGGCAATAGCCATTAAAACTAAAATATACATATTTCTTGAACAAACAATTTTACTTTGGGGAATTTATCCTAAAGAAACAAAAGTACTAGTTTATATATATCTATAATATAAATAGCATAAATATGTATATATACTAGAATTTTTTGCAACATTATTTGTAGTCACAAACAATCATTAAAAACAAAACAAAAAAGTCTAATAATAAAGTTTGATATTATGTACTATTATGTAGCTATCAAAAAGATTGCATTTGAGGTAAGGCATTCATTTTCTTATTATACACAGAGGTTCCTTGAATCAATATTGAAAAGAACAAATGATTCAATGTTTCAAATAGGCATAGAATACAAATATACAGTACATATATATAAACCTAGGAAAAACTACTAAACTTCATTCATAATAAGAAAATAAATGTTGGAACTACCCTGAGATATCACTTTTCACCTATCATATTGTCAAGAAGTGCAGTTTGGTGACAAGGCTGTGGGAATTTGGGTCATGCATTGGTGGTGGAGGTATAAATAGTACAATCTCTCTGAAAAGTAATTGGATTATAAGTGTCAAAATTAAGATTACATATTTGGTCTAGAATTTTCATTTCTAGGAATGCATCTGTCCTAGGCAGAGTTCCCTAGAGAAATAAAGTCAATGAAACTTACATATGCATATATAAAGATAAATGTATATCATGGAAACAGCTCACACAGTTGTAGAGGTGGGAGAGTCACAAGTCTAGATCAGATGAACCAAGATCAGAAGGTCAGAGATGCAGACAGGCAGGCAGGCAAGTCCAGAAGATAAGAAGGCACCCAGATAAGATGACACCCTGGATCGGCAGGTATTAGAGCTGGTTACTGACTCAAGGCCAAAGAACCAGAGGATGATCCAGATACTAGATCCAAACACAGCAAAGGACAAGCAAGCCTTCCTTGAATGTCTAATATATTGGAAGCAGGCCACACCCCAGAGGAAGCTCCCCTTCTATTAATTGGCAACTCATAATCAATCTCATCATAGAGTTGATTACATTATATTAGAGTTCATCATGGAGGGTAACTACACCTCTGCTGCCAAACCACTGATAATCCACAGCCAGTCAAGTGAACACAAAACCTTAACTATCAGCATCCTACAAACAAATTTAAATATGCATAAAGTAATATGCCATCACTCATCTGTCAGTTTGTAGTAATCTGCATGTTGCTGTGATGTTAGAAGTTATGCCACCTTTATTTTAAATACTAGCAGGTCACCCACGGTGGACAAGTTTCAACTGTGCTTACAGACTAACACAGACTAGGAAAAAGGACAGGTAGACTACTTCTGAAGGATTAGCCACTGAAAACCTTATCAATAGCAGCAGAATAGTGTCAGACATAGTGGCAAAAAATGAAAACGTTATGAATAGCAATGGAACATTATGCTGCAAGATGAACCCCCCAGGTTGGAAGACCCTCAAAATATGATTGGGGAAGAGCTGCCTCTTCAAAGTAGAGTTGACCATAATGGCATGAATGGAGCACAGCTTTGAGGCACTTCACTTGCTGATAGGGCACAACTCAAAATGAGGGAAAACAGCTGCAAACACCCATTAATACTCAGAACATGGAATGTATGAAGTATGAATCTAGGAAAACTGAAAGTTGTCAAAATGCAATGGAATGTATAAAGGTCAACATCCTAAACATTGTTGTTGTTGTTGTTAAGTGTCATCAAGTCAGTTTTGATTCATAGCAACCCTGTATAGGGTTTCCAAGGAGCAGCTGGTGAGTTTGAACTACTGAGCTTGTAGTCCAGTGCTTTAATCCCATAGTACCACACCAAGACTCCATCTTAAGCATTAGTGATCTGGAAAAGAATATTCCAAAATCTGTCTTTAAGTACAATGCTGTCTGTGATAGAATAATATCCATACTTCTACATAGAAAGACCGGTTAATATGACTATTATTCAAGTTTATATACCAACCACTAAAGCCAGTGATGATAAAATTGAATAATTCTACCATTTTCAGTCTGAAATTGATCAAACATGCAATAAAGATGCATTGATAAATCGCTGGTGTTAAATTGGATATTAAAGTTAGAAACTAAGAGTAAGGATCAGTAGTTGGAAAATATGGCCTTGGTGATAGAAATCATGCTGGAGTTAGCATGATAGTTTTTGCAAGACCAACGACTTATTCATTGAGAATACCTTTCTTAAACAATATAAAAAGTGACTCTACACACGGACCTCACCACATGGAAAATACAGGAATCAAACTGACTATATCTGTGGGAAGACAGGATAGAAAAACTCAATATAATCAACTAAAACAAGGCCAGGGGCAATGTGGATCAGGTCATCAATTGCTCATATGCAAGTTCAAGCTGAAGCTGAAGAATTTTAAAGCATGTCCACCAGAGTCAAAATATGATCTTGAATAATAACCCACCTGAATTTAGAGACCATTTCAAGAACATATTTGATGCATTAAACACTAATGATTGAAGATCAGAAGACTGTAGAATGACATCAAGAACATGAAGAAAGAAAAAGGCCATTAAAATGACAGAAAAGAAAAAAAAAAAAAAAAAAAAAGACCAAAATGGATATCAAAAGAGACTTTGAAACTTGAGCTTAAGCTAGAGAAACTTAGTAACCAGAAGAAGTGAGAAAGTAAAAGAGCTGAATAGAACATCTCAAAGGCGATCTTAAAAAGACAAAATAAAATATTATTATGAAATGTGCAAAGATCTGGAATTAGAGAACCTAAAGAGAAGAGCACACTCAGCATTTCTCAAGCTGAAGGAACTGAAGAAAAAAAATTCAACCTTCAACTTGAAATATTGAAGAACAGGGCCCTGGTGTGGTGCTATAGGAAAGCACTAGAGTGTTAACCACAAGGTCAACAGTTCAAACCCACCAAGTGTTCCTCAGAAACCCTATACAGTGTCTCTATGAGTTGGAACCTACTCAATGGCACTTAGCAACAAAAACTTGGCAAGATATTTAATGATGCAGAAAGCATCAAAATAAGATCGAAGGAATACATAGTCACTGTACCAAAAATAAATGGTGGGTATTCAACCATTTCAAGTGATACCATATGATCAAGAACTAATGGTGTGTAAGGAATAAGTCCAAGCTGCACTGAAGGCATTAGTGAAAAGCAAAGCCCTAGGAATTGATGGAATAAAAATTGAAATCTTTCATCAAACTGATGCAGCACTTGAGACACTCATCTATGACAAGAAATTTGGAAGACAGCTACCTAGTCAACTGATTGGAAAAAATCTACATCTATGCGTATTACAAAGAAAGCTGACCCAATGAAATACAGAAATCACTGGACAATATCATTAATATCATATGCAAGTAAACTTTTGCTGAAGATAATTAAAAAATGATTGCAATGGTGCATAGACAACAAAACATCAGAAATTCAAGCCAAATTAAGCAGAGGATATGGAGCTAAGGATATCATTGCTGATATGAGATGGATCTTGGCTGATAACAGAAAATACCATAAAGCTGTTTACTTGTGCTTTATTAAGTATGCAAAGGCTTTTGACTGTATGGATCATGACAAGCTATGAATCACATTTCAAAGAATAGTTATTCTAGAGCACTTAGTTGCAATCATGAGGAACCTGTAATCGACCAAACAATGGTTGTTCAAACAGAACAAAGAGATACTGAATGGTTTAAACTCAGTAAAGGTGTGCTCCTGCATTGTCTCCTTTCACCATACTCATTCAATCTGTATGCTGAGCAAATAATCTGAGAAACTGGATTATTTGAAGAAGAATGTGGCATCAAGATTGGAGGAAGACAGTGAAGGAGGCTTCCTGCGGAGCCACTACATTACATAAGACCATAGGTGGAATCCTGACCAGCATCCAGAGTCTTCTGAGGTGGGAAAGTTCCACTTGAAAGGACAAGCAGGCAAGCCTGGAACAGCTAGAAGAACAGAAGATACTTTTTGAAAGAAACACCAATAGGAAATATACAAAACAATAACAGCAGTCCGACTGATTACAACAAGAACAAGCAAGTTGCTCACCCAGGAGACATCAAGGCAAGTGGTTGGTTCCCCTCAGGGCAAACATCCTTCCAAGGTTAAGACTCAGTGGGAATACATGCTCTGATTGGTGACCACGTTTGTTACCAATAAGGGGAAGTGAGGGAAAAATAGAATTGAAGCTGCAAGCTAAGCCCTACAATGTTCAAT
>NW_006408664.1:1990908-1991500 GCF_000296735.1 Chrysochloris asiatica | reverse complement strand
AGTTAGGTCTCTTGTGATACAATAGTGAATAATTGTTATCAGGACTGATTGTGAGGGTTGGAAATGTAAAGGTAGACGTTTTGTAACAAAGGATGGGAGTGATTGATTTTGCAGTCTAGGAGCAGAAGTCTCTGGAACCATCAAGGGAGAAGAGCGGAATTCGAGACCCTACCCAGAGAAGCAGTGATGCCTGAGATGGAGGCAGAGACGATGACATGGAGAGATGGAGCTGCTGGGTACTTTAAACCCAGAGAGGGAGAGGGGCTGTGTGCTGACAACCGGGAGGCAGGCTTGCAGGGTATACCCTTTTGTTGGTTGATGATGCATGGAGGGAATTGTAACCATGGCAGTGGAAGGATATACAATAGGATGAATGTAAAGCTAATGCTCTCCCATGTAAACTATCACATAATTTACAATAAAATATAAAAAAATAAAAAGATTGGAGAAACACTCATTAGCAACCTGTGATATGCAGATGATACAACTTTGCTTGCTGGGAGCAAAGAAGACTTAAAATACTTACTGATAAAGATCAAAAACTATAGCCTTCAGTTTGGATTACACCTCAATGTAAAAAAAAAAAAAAAAA
>NW_006408664.1:1981041-1988513 GCF_000296735.1 Chrysochloris asiatica | reverse complement strand
TTAAATAAAGCATTGCTCTGATGTTAAAAGTCTAATAAAGAAAAATGTCTTGGTGGGACTATAAATTTTTCATTACATTTTTGTTGCATTTTCTAATATTAATATTTATGTTGCAATGAGCTCAAAACTATAAATGGGTATTTCTCCATTGTCAACATCGGGATTCTTCTCACATAGGTGCCTTCTGTAGACTCATTCACTGTAGCCACATGCTTTCCACTGCAGAGATGCAGTAGACATTTGGTTCGAGAAACAATTCTATTTAATACCAACAGTCCTGATGTGGCGCTGTAGAATAAGCCCTCAACTGCTAAATGCAAGGGCAGCAGTTCAAATCCACCACTCTCTCCTTGGAAACTCTATACAAGAATCGCTATGAGTTGGAACTGACTTGACAGTACTTAACAACAACAACTAAAAATACTTCAGTCTACTTTTACCTTGAACACAGACTCCATTGGTACCTACTGTCTTCACTTCTTATTTAACCATTAACATAACCACTTAGCAGTTCCAGTTCATTCTGGCATATGGCAACTCCACCTGTATCAGAGTAGACTGTGCTCTGTGTTCCATAGGGTGTTTTTTTGTTTTTTGTTTTATACATGTTTTATTGTGAATTGTGTGATAGTTTACATGGGAGAACATTAGTTTTACATTCATTCTATCATACATCATTTCATTGCCATACTTACCATCCCATCCATGCATCATCACCCAACCAAAGCCTGCTCTCCCCAACCCCCGCACGGTCCTCAGCACACAGCCCCTTGTCCTCTCTGGATCTCAAGTCCCCAGCCACTCCATCTCGTCACATCATCTTCTCTGCCTCCATCCCAGGCCTCACTGCTTCTCTGGGTAGGGTCTCGCTCTCTGCTCTTTTCCATAGGGTTTTCAATAGCTGACTTTTCAAAAGTAGATCACCAGGCTTATCTTTTGCAGCACCTCTGGGTGAACTGAAATCTCCAACCTTGCAGCTAGCAGCAATGCACATTCACTGTTTGTGCTACCCAGGGATTGCCCATTAAATTGAGCTTCTGTATAAACAGAAATGATGCCATGTAAGACGAACTGAAGCTTGAGGCAAAACCAGTAATACTGATCTTGTCTCTTTTTCAGAATTTTATTTGGCTCATCATGAATTATTTGCATAATGTTAATTTTTTAAGTATTACATTACTCTCTTGATTAATGAGTTTTGGTAACCCCTTAAATTTTGTATCAAACTCATCTAAAGAGTAGCAGAGAAGACAAAATTATAAGGGGGACTGGATTCCAGAAATTCTGTTTAGTGCTAGCGTGGGGTCCTGGGAACCCACCCAAAACCCCACTGCCATTGTATCAATTCCAACCCAGAGCAACCTTATAGGATAAAGTAGACCTGTACCCACTTCCTGAGACTGTATCTCTTTGTGGGAACAGATAGCCTCATCATTCTCCCACAGAGAGGCTGATGGATTTGAATCACCAACCTTATAGTTAGCAACCCCATACTTAACCTGCTATGCCACCTGGATTCTTTTGGGACCCCATAGTTCAGGCTAATATTTGTTGTTGGGTAGTGGGAAATGTGGAAGGTGTTGGAGCGGGATAGGGGCTATTCATGGCTCATAGCAGTGACTCTTCCCAACCAGCACAGAAGCATTTTAATGTTTGAATCATTGGTGCAGTCACATCAGTATCTTTCAGCTGAGGAAGTTGCCCTGGTTACGGCCATGTTTTCAACTTACTACAAATCACTCTGGTTTCCTGTCTGAGGACTTGACCTTGAATTTACAATCATGTGCTCTTCCAGACACGATTATTATGAGAAGCTAACTTTTCTTGTCTGCTATTGAGTCAACTACACTCATCAGCATAACCCCAGAGAAGGGTCAAAGTCCTCTTCCTAGAATCATCTTTGCAGTGAAGAAAGATGTATGAGTGGATGGAATTTATCCTTCTTAAATTGTTCAGGGATGATTTGCCTGAGCGCACCACCACCAACTGCTCCTTTTTGTATCAAACATTCAGATCATGTTCACAGTCACGAAAACACCACCACACAGGCCTGCTGAAAGAGCCGACAGCCAGCATAATCTCTGAAGCTAGCAGAAGCTTATTTGTGACCCTGACAAGTGGAACCTGTGTAAAAGAGGAAAACCGCCTCCAAGTTCATCTGCCTTATGCTTCTCATTATATCTGAAATCACAGTCACTTCCTGAGAAACTCCCAAGCTGCCCAGACCAATCTCTTGAGAACTTTGGCATTGCTGAAGATTGTCAACTTTGTCTATATTTAGCACAAAACATGATTTTGTGAGTAGCAAGAGGAATGTGATATGGGTTGGGCAAAGTAAAGAGGGTAGAGTTTGGTAGGTACTCTCCATGTGCCACTAACTGCCATCAAGTTGGTCCCATTAAGTTGAGATCGAATCATTATGAAACATAGGGTTATCATTGGCTAATTTTCAAAAATAGATCACCAGTCTACTTTTCTTCCTAGTCTAGTTTAGTCTGGATGTGCCACTGAAAGCTGTTCAACACACAAGCTTTCACTGACAGATGGGTGCGGGCTGCACTTGTGGTATGCTGGCTGGGAATAAACCGCAGCTATTCTGCATGGAAGGCAAGGATTCTACCACTGAGCCACTTGTGACCTCCAGATGACCTCCAGACACTCTTCATACTGCCACTCAAAGGTCTGATCAACCTGTCCTCCCATCAGAATTCATTCTGCTGATACTGCCTGGAACACAAAGTCAAAGCAGGCACGCTCCTTCACACATATCTGGGGTTTTGTTTGTTTGTTACATGCCTTGTCAGCTAAAAACTGCTGGGGGATATTTCTGGTTCATGATGACAGACCAGACACATTTATTTGCCTGCTATCCCTCTGGAGAAACCACCCCTCTCAACCAAAATTTTAAAAAAATCATGTCAATGCCCTCCCCTTCCAGAGACCACCAGCAAAATTGTAAGATATTAAATTGGCAAAGCAAGGTATTTTATTGAGTTTTGCTGTTGTTGTTGTTAGGTGCCATCAAGTCAGCTCTGACTCATAGTGACCATATATGCACAACAGAATAAAACATGGTCCAGTCTAGAACCATCCCCAAACTGTGGCCATGCTTGAGTACATTATTGCAGCCACTGCATCAATCCATATCCTTACAGATCTTCCTCTTTGTCATTGGCCCTCTTCTTTATCAAGCATGAGGTCCTTTTCCAGGGATTGGTCCTTCCAGACAACATGTCCAAAGTACATGAGATGACATCTCTCCATCCTCGATTCTAAGGCACATTCTGGCTGTACTTCATCCAAAACAGATTTGTTTGTTCTCTGGAAATCCATGGTACCTTCAATATTCTTCACCAACATCACAATTGAAGTGTATTCATTCTTATTCCAGTCTTCTCTATTCATAGTACAGCTTTTTCCAGTTGGTTTGCCAGGTAGCTGTCTTCCAAATTTCTTGGCACGGACTAGTGAGTGCATTTAGAGCTACATTAGCTTGTTGAAACATTTCAATTTGTATTCCATCATTTACTAAAGCCTGTTTTTCACCAATGCCTTTAGTGCAGCTTAGATTTCTTCCTTCAATAACATCAGTTCTTGATCATATGCTACCTCCTGAAATACTGAAATAGTTGAACATCAATCAGTTCTTTTTGGTATAGTGACTCAGTGTACTCCTACCGTTTTCTTTTGATGCTTCCTGTATTGTTCAATATTTTTGTCCATAGAATCCTTCCATTGCAACTCAAGGCTTTTCCTTCAATTCTTTCACTTTGAGACATACTAATAGTATTCTTCCCTTTAGGTTTTCTAACTCCAGATCTTTGCATACCCACAACTCCTCTGGTCTTGAGATGGTCTTTAGACTCAAGTGGGATATATTAACGGTCATATTTTGGCGGTTATGAACTTGTTTCAATTTTCTTCAGCTTCAGTCTGAACTTGCACATGAGCAACTAGCATCTGTTTCACAGTCAACTCCTGGCCTTGTTTTGGCTGATGATATTGAGCTTCTCCATTGTCTCTTCCCACAGATGTAGTCAGTGTGATTCCTGTGTAGTATCTTCATTTATGTTTCCAAAAAGATAAATTGCAATGAATAAGTCATTGGTCTTTCAAAATTTTATCACGGGATCTCCAGAATTATTTCTATCACCAAGACCATATTTTCCAACTATCTATCCCTCCTCTTTGTTTTCAACTTTCCCATTCCAATCATCAGTAGCTATTCATACATCTTTGTTGAATGTTTGATCAATTTCAGACTGAAGAAGTTAGTTGTTGTTGTTGTTAAGTGCCTTCAAGTCAGTTCTGACTCATAAATACCCTGTATAGGGTTTCCGTGAAGTGACTGGTGAACTTGAACCACCAACCTTGTGGTTCAAACCAACCTTACAGTCCAACACATTAACCCACAGTGCCACACCAGGATTCCAAAGAAGTTAGTAGAATTCTTCAATTTCTTCATCACTGTCTTTGTGTTGGTGCATACATTTGAATAATAATTGTGTTAACTGGCATTCCTTGTAGGTATATATATATATTACCCTATCACAAACAGCATTGTATTTCAAGATAGACCTTGAAATGTTCTTTTTGACAATGAATGTGATACCATTTATTTTTAATTTGTCATTCCTGGCATAGTAAACTATATGATTGTCTGATTAAAAATGGCCAATACCTGTCCATTTTAGCTCACTAATGCTTAGGATGGACTCCTAGTGTGGTGCACTGGACTGTGAACTAGAAGGTCGGCAGTTAAAACCCACCAACCACTCCTCAGAAACATTATACAGGGTCCCTTTGAGTCAGAACCAACTCGAAGGCACTTAACAACAACAATAATGCTTAGGATATTGACCTTTATGCATTCCATTTCATTTTTAATTCCTTCCAATTTTCCTAGACTCATACTTTGTACATTCTACATTCCAATTATTAATAGATGCTTTCAGCTGATTCTTTTTATTTTGAGTTGTGTCCCATCAGTAGATGATTGTGTCAAAAGTTTTGCTCCATCCACATCATTAAGAGCGACTCTACTTTCTCAGTTGTATTTTGAGTGCCTTCCAACCTGAGGGGCCCATCTCCCAGCACTAGATCAGACAATGTTTTGCTCCTACTCATAAGGTTTTCAGTGACTGAAAACCTCAGTCCTCAGAAGTGGACCACCTATTCCTTCTTAGTCTATTCTTAGTTTGAAACTAACTGAAACCTCATGAAACATCATGAGTGACCCTGCTGTTGTTGGAAACACCAGTGGCATAGCTTCCAGCACCACAGCAACATGCAAGCCACCACAGCACAACTAATTGACAAATGTGTAGGGATGCAGATTTGTTAGTGAAGAGTTTAAAGGTAAAAGTGGAAAGCGTGGTCTAAGCAGGTTCCATCAGAATTGGTAAATTATAAATTAGGCAGATTTTTGAAACAGTAAGTGAGCTTAGGAACACATATGAGCACAGGAGTTACTATTATTAATACAGTAACTGTGTTGACATAGTCTGAGTTTAGAAAGCTTGTCTAACCTGTCATGGATTTGGTGCAGTTCATCTGTTTTTCACATAATAGTACTGTTCAATTGCAAATAGTGGGTTCTGTTTTTCAAGTGCAATGGTATAAAGAGAGATAAAATCATAACACAAAAGAGTACTCAAATAGGGAGCTGCCCACAAATGAAAAATAAAAGTATTCATGGAAAATAAAAGGGTTTTGATGGATGAAATTGGTGAGGATGAGGGAAATTAGAGAGTTGGAAAACAAGAACCAGAGAGATGCCTAGAAAGTCTTTTGATTTGGTGACCACAGATTTGGGCACAGGTGAATTTGACAATATTGTTGTCAGTTGCCATTGCTTTGATTCCAACTCATGATAGCCCCTGGTAGAACTGCTTTATAGGTGTTTTGTGACTGTGACCTTTCATAAGCAACTCAACAGACCAGTCTTCTGAGGCACCTCTAGATAGGTTCAAACTGTCAACCTTTCAGCTAATAATCCAGAGCTTAATTGTTTGTGCCATCCATAGAGATCCTTTGAAAGAGCTGTATACTAACAATGCCACCATTCAGCACTGGCAAGCTTGTGAGGAGAGCATGACATACAACGTTTACCCACAGAACATCTCACAACATATATATATACATGCCCAAAATACCCAGTGCCATCAAGTTAATTCAGACTCATCATGATCCTGTATAGGGTTTCTGAGACTATAAATCTTTAGTGGAGCAGACAGTCTCATATTTCTCCCAAGGAAACTTGTGGCTAGCAGTCCAGTGCTCCTTGCTTATATATGTTGTTGTTGTTATTGTTGTTAAGTGCCATCAAGTCATTTCCAACTCATAGCAACCCTGTATAGGGTTTCCAAGGAGTGGCTGGTGGGTTTAAACCAGCAACCAAAAAGATTTAATCCAAAGTTTAGGCTTCATCTCTTCAGTGAGCATGTCACTGTAATGAGCACTGTTGATTGTTGAATCTTTTTCCTGTCAGTGTTCCATTCCAGTACCGGCCCTTGAGAATCCCAGAAAACTGTCAACATTAATTTTCTAGCTGATGGCTGACTTATGAACTCTTTCTTGGTCTGTGACAAACAATATATTGTAAATATCTAAGATATAAATAGTATCTATAAAAATCCAAAATAAAATGAAAAGGAAACAATCAGTCCATAAAGAGTTCTTAAAATGAAAAATATGCTTATTTGATTTAATAAACAGAAAGTCTGGAAAATAGAGTAAAAAATTCTCTCTTTATCAGAAGGGCCACTTTATCATGCCTGGTAAAGTGGAGAGTCAATGGAAAAGAGGAAGACCCTCAACAAGATGGATTGACACCATGGCTGCAATAATGGGCTCAAACAGCAACAACAGAACCAGGCAGCGTTTGATTCTGTTATACACAGGGTCATTGTAAGTTAGCACTAACTCAGGGGCACCTAACAACAACAACAACAAAGAAAGAGAAGACCAAGGGAAGAAAAAGTAAAAGTGACCCAAAAAAGACATACAGAAGACCAATCCAGAAGGTAAGTGTCTAGCTCATGAGCACTCTAGAAAGAAAAAAGAAATAGGATGAGGCAAGATAAAAAAGAGATTATTAGATAAATAATATAAAATGATTTTTCAGAGCTGAAAAGGGCCTACAACTTTAGATTTCGAGAAAAGATCCTACACTTGGTTATGGTCTTATGAGATATCAGAATACCGAGAAGAGTGAGAAAGTGCTTTAAAATGTCCAGAAAGAAATCAATACAAAAGAATGAGAATCAAGCAGCTATCATACTTCTTTTACAAAATCTGGAACAATGTCTCTAAATTCTGAGGAAAAAATTATTTTCAGCCTAGAAGTCTATACCCAGTCAAATTGTCAAACACACAAATTTTATTAAAATTACATTTTTAGATACAAAACCAAAAGTTTTTCTCCCAAATACACTTTCTTAAGAGGTTTAAAGTGTTGAAGGGCAGAGATG
>NW_006408664.1:1979469-1980646 GCF_000296735.1 Chrysochloris asiatica | reverse complement strand
GACATCATTGATGGCGTCAAGTGTGGCAGCGGTAGTGAGGTTGGCCCAGGATCGGACATTGTTTCGTTCTGCTGTGCATGGGGTCACTGTGAGTCAGTTCCAACTTGATGGCACCTAACAACAACAACAACAACAACAACAACAACAAGAGGTTTCTGAAACAAAATTAGGAAGAAACCAAGAAAAATAAAGAATGAAAGAAACAGCAGTCCCAACTCAGAAGAGTAATAAAAAAAAAGTCAAAAATGATAAATTTGTAGCAGACTGAGACAGTCAAAAAAGCATAAAACTCCAGAGAGGAAATCTAAGGGGAAAATGGTGACTAAGACTGGTAAAATGAACATAAAATAAAGCAACTAAGGAAAAGAAAGATAACTGAAAACTCAAGGATAAACAAGAAAGTCCTGTTTTAAATATGAAGTGAACTAAAATTGTAGCATGAATTTCATTTATCAATGGAGTATGCTAAAAGTTAGTCAATTTGATCATTTGCTTGGCTTACCAACCCTATTATTGGATCAGCTAAGAAAAAATTTCTTTCCAATGTGCTACTTACACTGAGCTCAGATTTGCATAGTCAGACAATGACTTTGCATTTTCAGTCTTAGGCTATGGACAAAGAACCAAATACTTCATAGGATATATACAACAAATTAAAATAAATATTAAAAACATGTACCTTAATGGGTCCTGGTGTGATGCTGTAGGATAAGTTGTTGTTGTTGTTGTCAAGTGCCATCGAGTCAATTCCAACCCATAGCGACCCTGTATAGGGTTTCCAAGGAACAGCTGGTGGGCTTGAACTGCCGACCTTGCAGTTCAAACAGTTTTGCAGTCTGGCGCATTAACCCACAGCACCACACCAGGACTCCATACCTGCTAATCACAAGTTCAGTGGTTCAAACCCACCAACTATTATCCTATACAGGACAGTTAATGAGTTGGAACTTGACTTAACAGCACTTAACAACAACAAAAATAAAATAAAATAATATACTCAATTATTACATGCTGTTGTTGTGTTAGGCGCCATCGAGTCGGTACTGACCCATAGCAATCTTATGCACAGCAGAACGAAACACTGCCTGATCCTGGGCCAACCTCACTATTGTTGTCATGCTTGAGTCCATTGATGCTGCCACTTGGCCAATCCGTCTCACTGGAGGTCTTCCTCTTT
>NW_006408664.1:1958401-1965580 GCF_000296735.1 Chrysochloris asiatica | reverse complement strand
TTCACCAAGGAGGAGATCTGGGCAGCCAACAAAGATATGAAGAAATGTTCACGATCACTAGCCATTGTTGTTGTTCTTGTTAGATGACATCAAGTTGGTACCTACTCATAGCAACCTTATGCACAGCAGAACGAAACACTGCCCAATCCTGGGCCAACCTCACTGCTGTTGCCACGCTTGAGTCCATCAATGCTGCCACTTGGCCAATCCATCTTGTTGGGAGTCTTCCTCTTTTTCTCTGACCCTCCACCTTACCAAACATGATAGCCTTCTCCAGAGACTGTTCCTTCCTGACAATATGTCTGAAATATGAGAAACAAAGTTTGGCCATCTTGGTCTCCAAGGAGCACTCTTGCTGCACTAGCCATTGTTTTGTTGTTGTTGTTGTTGTTATGTACTGTGGAGTTGGTTCCGACTCATAGCAACCCTGTACAGGGTTTCCAAGGCTGTAAATATTTACAGGAGCAGAAAGCCTCATCTTTCTCCCACGGAACAGCTGGTAGTTTCGAACTGCTGACCTTGAGGTTCACAGCCCAATTTGCAACCACTAAGGAGCCAGAGGACTAACAAATTAAAACAACAATGAGATATCATCTCACACCAACAATAATAGCAAGGATTAAAAAAGTAGAAGGCAATGCATGCTGGCAAGGATGTGGAGAGACTGGGACACTCCTGCATTGCTGGTGGGGTTGGAAAATGGTCCAACTCTCTGGAAAGCAGTATGTCGCTTCCTCAGAAGGTTGGAAATAGAAATACCTTATGATGCAGCAATTCTTCTACTTGGTATTTACCCACACAAAATACGAGCTGTAACACAAATAGATATAGGCACACCAATGTTCATAGCAGCACTATACCAATAGCAAAAAGATGGAGACAGCCTAAGTGCCCATCAACTGAAAAATGGATAAACAAACTGTGGTACATACACACAATGAACTACTATACCCTTTGGTTGGTTGATGATGCATGGAGGGGATTGTAACCATGGTATGAAACAATATACAATAGGATGAATGTAAAGCTAATGTTCTCCCATGTAAACTATCACATAATTTACAATAATAACATTTTTAAAATAATAATAATAATAATTGATTTAAGAAATAAAGAAAGGGAAGGAAGAAAGGAAAGGAGGAAGGAAGGAAAAGAAAGAAAAAAAAGAAAGAAAGAAAGAGCTGTGAGGCCCTTGTGTCAGGAATGGGCATGTAGGGCAGTACAAACAACAATAAATCTGAGTCAGACAAACCCTGGCTGGACCTTGGGTTCCTTACTTGACCCTTCTGAGTTTCTGTTTTATCCCTAGAAAGTGAATGTGTTCTTCTGAGGGTGTGGAGCAGCTGACACAAAGTCTGGAATATGGTTTTGTGCATAACCCATCTAAAATGGAGTGTTTACTGGGACTACAGCCTGTGCTAAGTGCTTTTCATGTATTATTTCATATACATGAAATTGTTGATATTTCTATCATTATTTTATATAGTACAAAGATGAGACTCAGAAAGATTAAATAATTCCCCGATTTTTCATAGTTAGCAAGTGTCAAATATTGTATTCAACCCCACAGAACTTGATTTCAAGATTCATAATGCAAAGATTACATCTCTGGTTCACTACTAGATCCCCAATATTTATTCCAATACCTGGCTTACAGAAAACACTCAATAAACCCATGGTGGTGGATAAGTGGATCAATGGATAGGTGAATAGATAGATGGATGGGTGGATGGATGGATGAACAAGCAAGTGATTGGACCAACTCAGATCTGAATGAGTTGAAACCTCTCCTCCACCATGGCTTTAAAGTACCATGTAAACCAGGCAAGAGAGTATATCCAAAACTGTTAGTTAATGCCAGAAGAGTACAGAAACTTGAATCTCAGAAAACAGTCTCCAGACTTGCTATGAAAGGGGGTTAGGCAGTAGAGACCCCAGATGCAGGACACAGGCAATGGTGGTCAACAAGAGGATAGGAACCCAGTCTGAGCAAGAAGTGAAAATTATGAGAAGTTGTGTGGCAGATTGAGGCCCATCCCAGCATTGGAACAGAGTCTCACAATGTACTTAGATTGAGCCAAAAGACCAAGAAGCAGTGAAGCAGTGAAGCAGCACCATGTAGAACCAGAAGATCTGGGAACCAGGTACTTACTATATTTATTCATGTATTTATACCCCACCTGGTGTGTCCTTGTAAGCAGAAGGCTCCTTACAAGGACACAGAAAGTACACAGTAGCATAAATAAGAGTTAAGTGAGAAAGGAAATAGTAAATAACAAAATTGGAACATAAGTAAAAGCCAGAAATGACACAAACATGAGATAGAAAGCCACACATCTGCCACTCTGCTGTCTAGAGGCCAGCATTCAAAATATACATGAATATATGTTCCCAATGAGACACAAAATTCCTGTTGTCTGTGAGACAGGAATAAATCAACTGCTCAGGAAAAGCATAAGATTTTGGATCTTCTGGATCCAAAACCAGACAAAAATATATCCCTCAGTTCTTCATTCTAAGGTACTCTGAGCATCATCAGAAACATCCTTGTGAGAGGGTTCACCACAAATTTCCCCTACCTCAGGCATGTGGTATTCACATCTAAGCCAAGGAGAGCAGAAGGACAAAACAAGACCCTAGGTCATTCTGGCACATGGCACTGAGGAGAGCCAAAATAACATTCCCTCAGGATAGCAAAGTCTCTTCAGTTTGACAAGACAAAAGGAGATTTCCCTGCTTTAAAACCAAAATCAAACCAGTTGCCATCAAGTTGATTCTGACTCGCAGTGGCCCCATGTATGTCAGAGTAGAACAAGGCTCCATAGTGTTTTCAATGACTGATTTTTCAGTAACTCACCAGGTATTCTTTCAAATGGGCCTCTGTGTGAACTCTAACCTCCAACCTTTTGATCAACCATCAAGTTCTTAATGGCTTACACCACCCAGGGATGTCTTTCCCCTGGTGGTCCTCATTATACATTCCTACCAACTATTAGAAGGAGAGGACACAAGAAAGAGGGGGGGGGACAGTTAAAAAAGACCACCCCCCCCAAAAAAAAAAAAGATGAAAAAGAGAATATTCCCTTTCACTTCGCTTCATGTGGGGCGTTTTGGGAGATGGCACAGAAACTACTTCCTGTGTTTTCATGGAGAGGACTTCCAGTGGCGGGCACTCCAAGCTTCTTGCCCCTGTCTTATCACTTACTTTCTGCATAGTATAGGAGGAATATCTGATTGGTGGGTAACAGCCAGCTGCATTATGTTTCTTAATTGGATAAAGCTTATTTTATAAATAGCTCTAAGTTAAAGGATTTTACCTCTTTTTATCCTTTCCACCCCAAATTCTCTTGGGTTAGTATATCTACATGCAGATAATTTTGACACATAGGACTGTCCCAAGGGCTAGACTTGAGGGGAGGTATGTGAGTTGAAAGGTCCATGGGTATACTCAACTGCTAATCTAAAGTCCTGGTGTGATGCTGTAGGATAAGCACTGGACCACAAGGTTGCTTTGAACTCCGAGGGCAACAGTTCAAATTCACCACTGCTCCTTGGTAACCCTGTACAGGGTTGCTATGAGTGATCTAAATGTTGGTGGTTCAAACCCACCAAATAGTACCAGGGAAGATCTGATACTACTGGTGATCTGCTTCCATGAAGACTCTTGTTGATTAGTCCAAGGGATGAATGAGTAATGCAAGCATCAGTCTCCATGGCCATGAGACCAGAAGAAGTAAATAAATGGCACCCAGCTACCACTACCAACTGCTCTAAGAGGGATCACATTAGAATGTCCTGGATAGAATGGGAGAAAATACAGAAAAAAAAACTCAAAATCATAAAAAATAAAAAGACTGGGCTTACTGGTCAGATAGAGACTGATGGAACCCTTTAGTCACCCTTCAAGTCTGGAAATCAACTCAGCCCATGGCTCAATTTTCAGCCAAACAATAGACAGATCTATTAGGGAAATAATAATGCCAATGAAGTATGCACACCTGAGAATATCCAGACATTTTTAGATCAAAAGGGCAATATTTACCCAAGGATGAAGTTCAGAAGAGTTAGGAAAGGAGTAATGGAAACTATCAACACAGGAAGGAAGTGAGATAAGCGATGCTACATTGTGGGGATTGGAATCCACAAAATGAAACAAAATATATACGAATTGTTGAATGAAGATGTGCTCTGCAAACCTTCACCCAATTCACAATAAATAGTTAACAACAACAACAAAATAGTTACAATAAAAATAATAATAAATAAAGATTGTTATTGTTGGATGTAATCTGTTCCCTGCTTTACAGTTCTGGTGTGTTCTCCTGTCTGCTTTACATGGTACTTTAGAACACTGATTGGTGGAGGGAGCAGGTAGAGGGCCAATGATATGGTAAAGGGCTGAAGTTCTGAAGTCATTCAGATCTGGGTTGGTTCAATCACCTGTCCATCTATCCACCCATTCAGCCAACCAGTTACCTTAAAGTGTATTCTGACTCACAGTGACCCTATGTGTGACAGAGTAGCACTGCCACATAGGATGTTCTTGACTGTAATCTTTAAGAACCAGGTTGCCAGGTTTTCCTCTCACAAAGTGGCAGTGTGGAATCAAACAGTCAACCTTTTCATTAGCAGTTGAACTCTTAACTGTTGCAACACCAGATCTCCTTTCCATTAAAATTACAATCAAGAAAACTCTATGGATCTGTTCCACTCTGTAACACATGGAGTTTCCATGAGGCTGAATCAAACTTGATGACAACTAACAACATAATCATCCACAACATTTGAATAGGAATCCCTGGGTGGTGCAAATGCTTAATGCTCAACTGCTGACCAAAAGGTTGGAGGTTGAGGCCACACAGGCATCTCAGAACAAAAGCCTGATGTTCTATTTCCGAAAACTTACCCGTTGAAAACCCTGTAGAGCACAGTTAGACTCTGAAATACATGTACAATAAACTGCCGAATGAATGGTGGTATCATCATCTAGATCTAGATTTTTATAGATCTCATCCCTGAAGTGAGGGTGGAGGAGAAAATACAATTGAATGACAGGAAACTTGTCCTAAAGTCACTGTCAGAGATTAAACTATATGGCTTCTGTTTTTATGCAGACTTTTCTACAAAGTTTGACTCAGAACATTAAGAACCATTTCCTAGAATAAATGCAGGAGCTATGTACGTAGAAGCTATAGAGAATAAGGAAACTGCAGCTCTTAAGCATGAAGCAGAAATGTCTCTCTCCCACCACTTTTCTTGAGAAAATTCAAAGATCCTCATTTGACATCAGTTTTAATCTATTTTTGAATCCATGTAGGGCACCAAATCTGCTAATAAGAAGCATTATCATCATGTTATTTTTAATACTTTGGCACTAAAACTTTCCTGACTAATCAATTACTTCCAGCTCAGTTAAGCCTTCCACCTTGGAACCTCTTGCTCCCGGCTCTGTCAACTCCTTTGCTATTCTTCACCTCAGAACCCTTAGGGCAGACAGGAGACTCTTCACCTATGAAGTTCTTCTCAAAAAGCTGAGAGCTGAGGTGAACTTCTCAAGGGCATACAGTAATTTACTTACCACTCTATTACCAGCTTTCTTCAAAATATTTTCTTAATTATCCTCTCATCAAGGAGTTATTATCAGTAAGCTAATTTAATGAACCAATACAACTATTATAAAGGGTACTAGAAAATATTAAATTCTAGTCACTTCCATCAATATAATGCAATTGAAAAAAATTAATATCCTATCCCACCCAATAAACAGAATTATGGTGTGGCACTGTGGATTAATGCCCTGAACTGCTAAATCAGTTTGAACAGCAATGTCAGTTGTTCAAGCTCACCAAGCATTCCTTGGAAACCTTATACACGGTCACTATGGGTAGAAACCAACTCAATGGCACTTAACAGCAACATCAACAGCAACCAATAAATGGTTAAGTAACCAATTTACACATAAGGAAATACAGGCATTCTACTATCAAGGATAAGGAGCTCTGGTAGCGTAGTGGTTACGAATCGGGCTGCGAACCTTAAGGTCAGCGGTTCGAAACTACCAGCCGCTCCGCGGGAGAAAGATGAGGCTTTCTACTCCCGTAAGGATTTACACCCTCGGAAACCCTGTACAGGGTCGCTATGGGTCGGAATCGACTCGACGGCACTTAACAACAACAACAACTATCAAGGATAGAAATCCTTGCTTCAATAGCAATGAAACTAATGCCAATTTCAGTAACACCAGGTTGTCATTACACACCTATTTAAACAATTATCAGGTGTTATTGACCACTCGTCTGTCAGTTTGTCCTACTGTGGTGGCTTGTGAGTCGCTGTGATTCTGGAAGCTACGCCGTCGGTATTTTAAATACCACCAGGGTCACCCATGGTGGGCAAGTTTCAGATGAGCTTTCAGTTAAAGATAGACTAGGAAGAAGGAATGATGAACTACTTTTGAATATTTAGTCACTGAAAACCTTATGAATAGCAGAGAAACACTGTCAGATATAGTGCCTGAAAATAAGCCCCTCAGTATGGAAGGCACTCAAAATGCTACTGGGGAAGAGCTGCCTTCTCAAAGTACAGTTGACCCTGATGACATGAATGGAGGAAAACCTGTGGGAGAAAAGCCCACGGGACCTTCATTTGCTGATGGGGCACTACTCAAAATGAAGAGAAACAGCTGTAAACATCCGTTGAAAATCGGAACATGGAATGTACAAAGTATGAATCTAGGAAAATTAGAAATTGTCAAATATGAAATGGAACACATAAACATCAATATCTTAGGCATTAGTGAGCTGAAATGGACTGGTATTGGCCATTTAAAATCTGACAACCACATGATGTCCAATAGATCTTGGTTGAAAACAAAGAATATCAGAAAGATTGTTGTTGTTGTTGTGTGCCGTGGAGTCGGTTCCGACTCATAGCGACCCTGTACAGGGTTTCTGAGGCTGTAAATCGTTACAGAAGCAGAAAGCCTCATCTTTTTCCCTTAGAACAGCTGGTAGTTTTGAAATGCTGACTGTGAGATTAGAAGTCTGATTCATAACTACTACGCTACCAGGCCTCCTTAGAAAGATGTTTATCTGTGCTTTATTGACTATGCAAAGGCTTTCGATTGTGTGGATCATGACAAGCTATGGACAACATTGAGAAGTATGAATATTCCAGAAC
>NW_006408664.1:1956949-1957758 GCF_000296735.1 Chrysochloris asiatica | reverse complement strand
GTTCTGCTGTGCATAATGTCGCTGAGTCGGTACCAACTCAGTTACACTTAACAACAATGACATTTGGGGAGAGCAATTTATCAATATGCAGCAAAAGTTTTGAAAGTTTGACACAATTTAATTTCATTTTATGTAGTTTACCACAAGCAAAAACTAACAAACAAAATTAATATATAAAAAATATTCACAGTGGTGACGTTTAAATTACCTGATTCCTAGCAATAAGAGAATGGCTAAGCAGTCTGTGACAGAACACAATTGTTGCTAAATTAATTCCGTGGATCTTAAAAAATAAAGCATGATTTACATTTAACGTAATTATTCAATTTGTTTTTTATATATCATGTCCTTTTTTATTCCTTTTTTTAACTTTTCTCCTTCTTTAATATTAAAAGAACACATTTTAATGTTTCATTTTAATTTCTCTGCTGTTTGTTTTAAGCTATCTTAGTTATTTTCTTAGCGCTTGCTCTAAGAATTACAATGTGCATGTCTAATTTATTACAACTAACTTTAGAATGATACTCATTTAATTTGGGTGAAATACAGCAACTTTGATCTATTGAATCCAATATAGTCCATTTATTACCCTGTTCTTTGTATTATTATTTCATATATGTTATAAAAGGGGCTGCAAAACGTTCATGAAAAAGTTCCATTGTTTGTTAATTACAGTTCCCCACAAACTTTTGATGCCCTCTCACATATTATGTAATATATATATACTCTGTAGTGGTGGTGGTGGTGGTGATGTGCTGTGGAATCAATTCAGACTCAAAGTGACCCTGCATAGAGTTTCCAAAGCTGTA
>NW_006408664.1:1922955-1956649 GCF_000296735.1 Chrysochloris asiatica | reverse complement strand
GAACTGCTAAACGCAAGGTCGGCAGTTCAAACCCACTAGCCACTCCTCAGAAATCCTATATAAAGTCACCATGAGTCAGAATTGACTCAACTGCACTCTGCAAAGAAAACAACAATACAAATTATATATATTTTAAGCAAGGGGCCCTGGGGCCACAATGCTTAACAACTCACTGCTAACCAAAAGGTTAATGGTTTGAACCTACCAGACATACTGTAGAAGGAGGATGGGGCAGAGGACTTCTAAAAAGATTTACAGCCTTGGAAACCCTGTTGGGCAGGTCTACTTTGCCCTGTGGGGTCACTAGGAGTTAAAATGGACTCAATGGCAGTGGGTTTGGCTTTTTTTCTTTTTAAATAAGTCCAAGAATATGGTATTGTAACTATTATTTTAAACAATCTTATTTTTTCAAATAAATTAAGATATGAAAAGAAACAAAAAATATATTTACAGTTTCTTCTGTTTACCCAGATACTTGTCATTCAAACTATTTTCACTCAGCTACTAACCAAGTCCTAGTGTGGTGCTATAGGTTAAACAATGGACTGCTAACTTCAAGATCAATGGTTGGTTCAAACCTACCAGCCACTCCTTGGAAACCCTATATAGGGTCATTATGAGTCAGAACTGACACAATGACATTTAACAACAGCAACAACATTAACTGAAAGGTTGATAGCTCAAGTTCATCCAACAGTGCCCAAGTAAGAAAGGCCTGGTGATCTGATTCTACTGAAAACTCGATTGAGCATAGTTCTCTGACACATGGAGTAGAAATCAACTTGATGACAATAAGACTGCAGGTTTTTTTGTCTTGTTTTACGGTTTTGAGTTATCATCTGGTAAAATATTGTTCCAGCTAGAATAACTTCCTTCAGTATTTCCAATAGGGCAATATATTCTTTTACTTTGAATTTATTTGGGAATGTATTTATTTCACTGTAATTTTCAAAGGCTACTTTTACTTGATATAGAATTCTTGGTCGACAGATTATTTTTCTTCTTCTTCTTCTTTCAGCATTTTATATATGTCCTTTCACTATTTTCTGGATTCCATTTTTCTGAAAGAAATTAAATATACTGTTTTATACTTAGTAATTCTTTTGCTTCTTTTTGTTTTTAATGCTTCCTTGTTCAGAGTCATTCACCTTGCTTTCCATGCTATTTTTGTCTCTTAAATAGAGAGAAATCTCTTTTGTTTGCATTTAGAATGAATATAGCATTGTTTACTATCAGATTTTGCAGAAGTTTGTGATACTGTTGCTGCTGTTACGGCCCATTTAGCTTTTCAATCTAGTTAGATTTCATTGCTTTGTAAGCACCATGATTGGGTTGAAATACATTCTCCCCAAAGTAAAAATTTCTTGTCCTCATGCTGGTTCATTTCTATGAAACATCTAGTTCTAGAAGGCTTAAGTGAATTGAGGATGAGGAAGAGCTGAAGGTCTGAGAATCTTCAGAACACAGACAAACAGATGACGTTAGGAAGGACCAGCAAGAGGTGACAGGATGAAAGGCAAACAGACAGATGGCACTGTACACAGAGACCTTTAGAGACAACTTTCAGAAACATAAGCAAGAAGATCATCAGTTTCAAGGATGTCTGTGATCACATTAGCCAAACCCCAAAGTAGCTAAGATCAAAGAAAGACCCCAGTGTGACTCTTTGTAAAAGACCTGTTCTTTGGACCTAGAGATGCCTGTATCCCTACTTATGTGATCTGATCAAATTGTATACAGTACTGAGCTTTATTTCTCAATTTGTAAAATGGGGTAAATAGTATCTATTTTTCTGGGTTGTTGCAAAGACTAGCACTAATATACTAAAGTGAGTCCTGGTGTGGCACTGTAGGATAACCAAGTAAACATAAGCTTGGTTTGAACCACAAGATCAGTGGTTCAAACTCACCAGCTGCTCCTCAGAAACCCTATACAGGGTCGCTGTGAGTCTGAACTGACTTGATGGCACATAACAACAACAGCAAATAAATATAAGGCATGTAGTATGCTATGTGGAGTGTGTTGTTGTTGTTATTCATTTCTGTCTGGTTTATTCCAACGCATGATGACCCCATATAAAAGTAGAACTGCCTCATAAAGTTTTCAGCCTGTGATCTTTCAAAAGCAGATGGACATGGATGTCTTCTCAGACATCTCTGAGTGGATTTTAACTATTGACTTCTCAACTAGTAGTGGACTGCTTAACCATTTGCTAATTGTTTATATTATTAAAATGAAGGGCCTCACAGTCAACAATTACTTTAAAACAAAGATAAGAAGACAAAGGGACATGGAAACTAGATTGTTAGAAATGGAACACTCAGTGCTGAATTAATAAGAGTGTTTGTTCATTGTAAAGAATGTAGCCAATGCCAGTGAACAATTTATGCAGAAACTGTTGCCTGGGATCTGAAT
The DNA here is from genome assembly GCF_000296735.1 of Chrysochloris asiatica. Lineage (NCBI taxonomy): Eukaryota > Metazoa > Chordata > Mammalia > Afrosoricida > Chrysochloridae > Chrysochloris > Chrysochloris asiatica. The sequence continues at coordinate 1,954,234 of NW_006408664.1, read as the reverse complement.
CTGCTGTATACACCTTCACAAAAAGCAAAATAAAATATTATTTATAAATATATGTAGAATATGACTGGCTTACAAGTTTTTAAGAGGGAGTTTAGTTTCAGAGTGTGCAGGGGAAAGTAGAATTCCCACTGAATAGTTTTAATCTTGTCTAGATAGGTCTGGTGAAAGAAGATGGGGATAAGATTCTTATGATTCAATATTGAATAATTGTTATCAGTGTTCATGGTGATTATCACAACTGTAAAGGTAAAAGTTTTCTAATGAAAAAGGATGGGTAGTTAATCTTACATTCCAGGAACAAAGGATCCTAGGATCATCAAGAGAGAAGAGCACCAGAGGAATGTGGGACCCTATCCAGAGAAGCAATGACACCAGAGATGGAGACAGAGATGAGGACATGGAGAGAGGGAGCAGCTAAGGACTCTAGATTCATGGAAAGAGAAAGGTTGTGTGCTGGAGGCCAGGAGACAGGCTTGCAGAATATGCTTTTTGGGTTATTTAGGTGATTATATATTCCTGAGTGTTTTTGTGTACATCCAAGAAAAAACAGAGGGAACAGAAGCAAATACTGTTGAATTATTTATGATGCATGGAGGGGATTGCAATCATTGCAATGAAATGAAATATGATAGGATGAGTATAAAACCAATGCTCTCCCATGTAAACTATCACTCAATTCACAATAAAAACTTTTAATTAATAAGAAGAGCCTAATGGGAAAAAATTTTTTAAAGACAGGTAGCAGAATGGAAGAAGAAATGTTAAAAGCCAAAACAAGTAAAAATATCACTAATAAATAGCAGAGTCTTGAAAAATCAGTCAGAAAGGGCAATAAAATTTTCTATTCCCCATACCTAAAATATAGATAGATAGATAGATAGATAGATAGATAGATAGATAGATAGACAGATAGATAGATAGATAGATAGAGATAGAGAGAGATAATAGAGATAGAATAGACAAATGTATAGATACCAAATTGACAAAATTAAGAGGAATAGCATTGCTAAAAGGGTGCTTCAAAAAGTTGATGGAAAAATAGAATTAAAGATATGAAATTTTTCCACCAACTTTTTGTAGTCCCCTCACATAACTGTGTCAGTGACAAGAGAATATCCATAGCCATATAAGGAAGACCATTTAATATAACTATTATTCAAATTTATGTACCAACCATTAATGTCACCATTGAAGAAATTGAAGATTTTTATCAACTTTCGCACTCTGAAATCAATCCAACAGGCAATCAAGATGCCTTGGTAATTACTGGTGATTGGAATGTGAAAGTTAGAAATGAAGAATGATCAGCAGTTGGACGATATGCCCTTGGTGATAGAAATGATACAGAAAATGTAATGATAGAATTTTGCAACACCACCAACTTATTCACAGCATATACTTTTTTTCACAACATAAATAGCAAGAATACACATGGAGTTGGCAGAATAGAACACACAGGTATCAAATCGACTACATTTGTGGAAAGTAAAGATGGGGACCATCACTACTCTGTCATTTTGTCATATTGTGGTGGCTTGCATGTTGCTGTGATTCTGGAAGCTAAACTACCAGTATTTTAAATACCAACAGAGTCAACCATGGTGGACAAATTTCAGATGAGCTTTCAGACGAAGACAGACTAGGAAGAAGGAGAGACAGACTACTTCCAATTACTTAGTCACTGTAAACCTTATGAATAATAGTGGAACACTGTCAGATAGCACCAGAATATTGACTACTGAAACATGACGAAGAGCACCAGAATATTGTGCACCAACTATCGCACCAGAAGATGAGCTCTTCAGGTTGGAAGCACTGAAAATATGACCAGATAAGAGCTGCTTCCTCAAAGTAGAGCTTACCTTGATGAGGTGAATGGAATAAAGCCTTCAGTACCTTCATTTGCTGATGGGGCACAACTCAAAATGAAGAGAAAGAGTGGTAAACATCCATTAATGATCAGAACATGGCCTGTAAGATGTATGAATCTAGAAATACTGGAATTTTCCAAAAATGAAATGGAATTCATAAACACTGATCTCCTCGACAGTAGTGAGCTGAAATGGACTGGTATTAGCCATTTTAAATCTGACAATCACATGATTTACTATGCCAAAAATAACAAATTAAAGAGGAATAGAGTCCCATTCATCATCAAAAAGGACATATCAAGATCTGTCTTGAAATGCAATGCTGTCTGTGATAGGATAATGGCCATACACCTACAAGGAAGACTGGTGTCCTGTTATGGTACTGTGGGTTAGTGCACTGGACTGTAAAGTCAGTTTGAACCACAAAGTCAGCAGTTGAAGCTCACCAGGTGCTCCTCGGAAACCCTATACAGGGTTGCTATGGGTCAGAACTAACTCAACAGCATGTACCAACTACAATAATGAAGACCAGTTATTATCATTATTATTCAAATTTACACACCAACCAGTGAAGCCAGTGATGATGAAATTGAAGAATACTAAAAGATTGGAAACAAAGAGAAAGGATCAGTAGTTGAGAAATATGGCCTTGGTGATAGAAGCAAAGCTAGAGATCACATGACAGAGTTTGCAAGAACAATGACTTCTTCACTGCAAATAACTTTTTTAAATAACATGAAAGATGAATGTACACATGGACCTCACCAAATAGAATACACAGAAATCAAATTGACTATATCTGTGGAAAGAGACAGTGGAAAAGTTATATATCATCATTCAAAACAAGGCCAGGTGAAGAATGTGGAAAAGAACATCAATTGTTCATATGAAAGTTAGAGCTGAAGCGGAAACAATTAAAACAAGTCCATAAGAGCTAAAATACAACCTTGACCATATTCCATCTGAATTTAGAGATCATCTGAAGAACATGATGCATTAGACACTAAAGACCAAAAACCAGAAGAGTTGTGGGATGACATCAAGAACATCATATAGAAAGAAAGCAAAAGGTCATTATGGAGACCAGAAAGAAGGAAAAGACCAAAATGGACGTCAGAAGAAACTCTGAAACATGCTCTCCAACGTAGAGATGCTAAAGCAAATGGAAGAAATGAGGAGGTAAAAGAGTTGAACAGAATATTTCAAAGAGCAGCTCAAAAGACAAAGTCAAATTTTATAACAGAATGTTTGAAGACCTGGAGTTAGAAAACCAAAAGGGAAAAACAGGCTCAGCGTTCTCAAGCTGAAGGAACTGAAGAAAAAACTGAAGCCTCGATTTGATGAATGCTATGGGCAAAATATTGAATGATGCAATAAGCATCATAAGAAGATGGAAGGAATACACAGAGTCACTGAAACAAAAACAAATGGTCAATGTTCAACCATTTCAATAGGTATTAAAAGTTAATTATCCTGAAGGAAGAATCCCAAGGTGTAATGAAGGCATTGGCAAAGAACAAGGCTCCAGGAATAGATGGACTACAAATGGAAATCTTTCAGCAAGCTGACAAAGTACTGGAAGCACTCACTCATCTATGCCAAGAAATTTGAAAGACAATTACCTGGCCAACTGACTGGAAGAGATCTATATTTGTGCACATTCTAAAGACAGCTGACCCAATGGAATGCAGAAGTCATTGAACAATATCATTAATGTCTCATTCAAGTAAAATTTTGCTAAAGATAATCCAAAACCAGCTGCAAACATACTTTGACAGAAAATTGCCAGAGGTTCAAGCCAAATTCAGAGGAGGATCTAATGAGCAATATCACAGCTGACGTCAGATGAATACCAGAAAGATGTTTATCTGTGCTTTACTAACTATGCAAAGGCATTCGATTGTGGGGAGCTCGACAAGCTATGAACAACATTGTGGAGAATAAGTATTCCAGAACACTTAATTGTGCTCATGAGGGACTGGTACATAGACCAAGAGGCAGCTGTTTGAATAGAACAAAAGAACACTGAATGGTCTAAAATTAAGAAAGGTGTAAGCCAGGTTGTATTCTTTCACCATACTTATTCAATTTGTATGTTGAGCCCATAATCTGAGAAGCTGTACTATATGAAGAAAAATATGGCATTAAGATTGGAGTAAGACTCTGTGATATGCCGATGATACAACTTTGCTTGCTGAAAGTAAAGAAGACTTAAAATACTTACTTATGAAGATCAAAGACCATAACCTTTGGTATGAGTTGCACCTCAAGGTAAAGAAGACAAAGATCGTCACTACTGGACCAATAAACAATATCCATATGAATGGAGAAGATTGAAGTTGTCAAAGATTTCATTTTGCTTGAATCAACCATCAACACTCATGGACACAGAAGTCAAGAAATCAAACAACGTATTACATTAGGAAAATCCAGTGTACGAGACCTCTTTAAAGTGTTCAAGAACAAAGATACCAGTTTGAGAACTAACGTACACCTGACCCAACCCATAGTATTGTCAGTAACCTCATATGCATGTGAAAGTTGGGCAGTGAATAAGGAAGACCATAAAAGAATTGATGCATTTGAGTTATGGTGTTGAAGGAGAATATTGAAAGTACTATGAACAGCCAATAGAACAAATCAATCTGTGTTGGAAGAAGTATAGTCAGAATGCTCCTGGACCAGATTTCGTCTCTCATATTTTGCACATATTGTCAGGAAGGACCAGTCTCTAGAGAAGGTCATCATGTTTGGTAAAGTGGAGGATCAGAGCAAAGGAGGAAGACCCTGAATGAGATGGACTTGGCACAGTGGCAGCAGCAGTGAGCTCAAACATAGCAATGACTGTGAGTTTGTCATAAGACCAAGCAGTGTTTCATTATGTTGTGCATAGGGTCTCTTTGAGTCTGTACCAACTCGATGGCACCTAACAACAATAACAGCAAAGATGGGGAAGCTCAATATCATTAGAACAAGGTTAGGGGCCAACTGTAAAATATGCCATCAATTGATCATATACAAGTTTAAGTTGAAGCTGAGAAAAACAAAAATCAATCTTCAAGAACCAAAATATAAACTTGAATACATCCCACCTGAATTTTGAGAACATCTCAAGAATGTTGATGTTATGTTGTTCTTAAGTGTAGGGATAGCGTTGATATATTGAACCCTAATGACTGAAGACCAGATGAGTTGTGGGATGACATCAAGAACATCACACAAGAAGGAAGCAAAAGGTCATCAAAAAGGCTGAAAAGACAGAAAAGATCAAATGCTCTTGAACTGGAAGAAATGATGAAGTAACAGAACTGAACAGAAATTTCAAAAGAAAGCTCAAGAAGATAAAGTAAACTATTATAACGAAATATGTAAAGACCTGGAGTTCAAAAACCAAAAAGAAAGATGGGTACCATCTTTCTTTTGTCATTTCTCAACCTGAAGAACTGAAGGAACATTTTAAGCCTTAAGTTACAATAATCATGCTGAAGGATTCTATTTGCAAAATACTGAACACAGGAAACATCAGAAGAAGATGAAAGGAATACATAGACACTGTACCTACCGCAAAGAACGGATCAATGTTCAACCATTTCAGGAGATAGCATATGATCAAGAACCTATAATACTGACGAGAGAAGTCCAGTCTGTACTGAGGGCATTAGAGAAAAACAAGACTCCAGGAATTGACAGAGTATCAACTGAAATACTTCAACAAATGGATGCAGCTCTGGATGGTTCATTTATCTGTGCCAAGAAATTTGGAAGGCAACTATCTGGCCAATTGACTAGAAGAGATCCTTATTTGTTCCATTCCAAAGAGAGGTGATGCAGCAGAAGGTAGAAATTAAGGAGCAATATAATTAATACCACAAACAAGTAAAATTTAACTGTAGAAATTTTTTAAATAGTTGCAGCAATACATCAGCAAGGAACTACCAAAATTCAAGCCAGATTCAGAAGAGGATATGGGTCAAGAGATATTATTATTAACATTAAATCGATCTTGGCTGAAATCAGATAATACCAGTAAGATGTTTTTAATTGACTATGCAAAGACTGTATAGATAATAACAAATTATGGAACACTTTGAGAGGAATAGGAATTCCAGAATACTTAATTGTGCTCACACAGAACCTGTACATAAACCAAGAGGCTGTCTTTTGAGCAGAACAAGATAAAGTATTATCTTGTTAGAATCTCAAAAGGTGGGTGTCAGGATTGTGCCCTTTCACCATACTTCTTCAATCTGGATGCTAAACAAAATATCTGGACTGGATTATATAAAAAAAGAATGCAGCATCAGGATTGAAGGAAGATTCTTTAACAACATGTGACATACACATGACACAATCTTTCTTGCTAAAAGTGAAGAGGACTTGAAACACTTTAATGAAGATAAAAGGCAATGGTCTACCTCACCATACAGAAAAGGGAAATCCTCACAACTGGACCAATAAGCATCATCATGATAAATGGAGAAAATATTGAAGTTGTCAAGGATTTCATTTGACTTGGATCCACAATCAATGCCCTGAAAAGCAGCAGTGAAGAAACAAATGACATATTGCATTGGTCAAAGCTGCTACAAAAGACATTTTTAAAGTGTTAAAAAGTATAGATATCACCTTGAAGACTTAGATGCACCTGAATCAAGCCAAGGCATTTTTAATTGCCTCATATGCATGTAAAATCTGGACAGTGGACAAGAAATACTAAAGAAAAATTGATGCCTTTAAGTCATGGTTTGGCAAAGAATATATGTTCCATGGATTGCCAAAGGAATGAACAAATCAGTATCGGAAGAAGTATAGATTGAATGCACCTTAAAAGTGAGGATGGCAAGACTTTTCTCCCATCCTTTGGGCATGTTCTCAGGAGGGACCAGTGCCTGAAGGACATCATGCTTAGAGGATCAGTGAAATAGAGAAGTACTCTCAGTGAAATGAATTAACCAGGGGCTGTAACAGTGGGCTCAAACACAGGAATAATTGTAAGGATGGCACAGAACCAGGTAGTGTTTCATTCTGTTGTACGCAGAGCGCTATGAGTTTAAACCTACTCAACAGTACCTCACAACAACATAAAGACCAAGGCTTATTTTGATTACTACGGGCAGGAAGGAGGAGGAAAGGAAGAATCATTGTTTAGGAAACATTGTTTTTGTTATGGTGATGGAAAATTTGGCAATGGTACTAGTGATGGTTGTACATCATGGTTAATGTAATTCATGCCATAAAATTGTACACGTGAAAAACAAATTTTTAAAAGATAAATGAATAGATGAAAGGTCTGGGAATATGAAGGAGCTTCAAAAAGTTGATGGAAAAACTTCATTATCTTTTAATTCCAGTTTTCCACCAACTTTTTGGAGCCCTCTCATATAAGCAGGGCCTTACTCCTAGAGAACCTATCAAACTTTAGACACAGGTGCTAGGTGAATGCAGCAAAGAATCAGGTCTAAGAACTCAGAATCAAGATAGAATTACATTTACCTGCTTGAAGGCAAATGTCAGAGCTGAATTGTATTCATAAGTCACCTGAATATTGTACTAGAATGCCTCCTATTCTTATTCAAAGCTTCTGATAGTATTTGTATAAAATTTTTAACGGTTTGTAAAGCTCTTTTTTGACAATGGAGTAAATATGTTAAAACGTTCTAGTTTCCATGACTGATTAACAAATTACTCCAAAATTTAGATACTGAAAACAATTACATCATTAATTTGCTCATGAATCCCCAATTTTAACGGGTTTGAAGGAGGCAGTACCTAGTCTGTGCACCATTCAGGGTCAGTGAGAATGACCTGCAGGCTGGAACTATAATCAACCAAAGACTCATTCACTCACGTGACTGGTTGTTGATGCTGGCTGTTACCTAAGATCTTAGCAAAGGCTGTTAGCTGGAACACCTACCTAATCAGGGCCTCTCCGTGTTATCTGGTCCTGAACCTCCCCACCACATGAAAGCAGGTCTAAGAGTGGAGAGAAAGAATTGGAAAGGTAGATAAAGAGAGAGAGAGGCTGCATTGCATTTTATGATATGCTTTTTAAATCACAGATCTCTTGAAATTCAATGGAAATGAGTGTCAATATCACAGTTTAAGAAAAACATGTGGGAGGAGATATAGTGATGTGACCATCTTAAGGGAAACAATCTGCCATTCAATTTTTATTTTATTTTGTTCAGATTTGTATAGAAAACTCAGAATAAAAATAAATAAATGAAATTTAGAGCTGTAATTTGATCTAAATGAAAAGTCATGATTCACAGTGTAATATGTAATCAACTTCTTCAGCTGCATGTGTTAAATCATTAACACATATCTGTAGGGACAGTCTTCTTAAAATAATTACAGCACTAACTTTTGAAGTCAATGCTGATGCTTCTTCAGTAGATTTATGTCTTCTGGTTTTCATGTGGTCAATGATGTTAATGACAGCCTCTTTTGGTGGGTGATAAATTTCAACAAACATTTATGCAAGTTATGCATTCATCACCAACTCTCTTGAGAAACATAAATCCAATACTTAATGTTTCATGAAACCTGCAGTTTTGTTTTTGAGCTCAATTCCACCAAAAGTGTTTATTGTAAAAATTAACAAGCAATTCCAAGCAATAAAATAAGCTAATGTAATAAGAGACAACCCATTACAAAAAAATATTCAAAATATTCTATGTGCTCTGTGGAGAGACTGCTATACTTCCATATCCTGTATATGTTTCTCTTATTATGCATAACATATATTTTGCCAAGTTTCCCTGCTGACCTCACTTACTGTCAATCTGGTGGCTTCATGTAATAGACTCATAGGAACAACCACCTGGTACAACAGGTGGCCAGCAGGATCAATTACTTCTTGCATCATCACCTGAAACTGGGAGAGGTAGCTGTCTGTAGAGTTTAAGTGTACTTTGTCTTATCAATGAGTATCAGAAAACAGGGACATCGCCAGATGGAATACATAGAAAACAAATCGACTACATCTGTGGAAAGAGACGGTAGAAAAGCTCCATATCATCAGCCAAAACAAGGCCAGGGACAGATTGTGGAACAGACCATCAATTACTCATATGCAAATTCAGACTGAAAATGAAAGCAAGTCCATGAGAGGCAACATATGACCTTGAATATGGTGGTGGTGGTGATATGACATGGAGTCGGTTCTGACTCATAGCAACCCTGTATAGGGATTCCAAGGCTGTGAAACTTTACAGAAGCAGAAAGCCACGTCTTTCTTCCATGGAGCAGCTGGTAGTCTCGAACTGCTGACCTTGCGGTAAGCAGCCCAACTCCTAAACACTACGCTACCAGAGCTCTTTGACCTTGAATATATCCCACCTGAATTTAGAGATCATCTGAAGAACATATTTGATATATTAGACTCTGAAGACCAAAGACCAGAAGAGTTATGAGATGACATCAAGAATATCATATAGGAAGAAAGCAAAAGTTCATTAAGAAGACAAAATAGAAGGAAAAGCCCAAAATGAATATCAGAAGAGACTCTGAAACTTGCTCTCCAGTGTAGAGATGCTAAAGCAAATGGAAGAAATGAGGAGGTACAAGAGCTGAACAGAAAATGTCAAAAATAAACTCAAGAAGACAAAGTCGAATAATATAATGACATGTGCAACGACCTGGAGTTAGAAAACTAGAAGGGAAGAACACGCTCAACATTTCTCAAGCTGAGGAAATTGAAGGAAAAAATTCAAGCTCGACTTGCATTATTGAAGGATTTTATGGGCAAATTATTGAATGATGAAGAAAGCATCAAAAGAATATGGAAGGAATACACAAAGTCGCTGTACCAAAAGGAAATAATCAATGTTCAACCATTTCAAGAGGTCGCATATGATCAAGAGCGAATGATCCTGAAGCAAGAAGTCCAAGGTGCATTGAAGGAATAGGCAAACAACAAGGCTCCAGGAATTGATGGAATACAAGTTGAAATCTTTCAAGAAAGATTTGCACTGTCTGCACTGGAGGCCAAGAAATTTGGAAGACAACTACCTGGCCAACTGATTGGAAAAGACCTGTATTTGTGCCCATTCCAAAGAAAGGTGACCCAAGGGAATGTGGAAGTCATCAAACAATATCATTGATATCCCCTGAGAGTAAAGTTTTACTAAAGGTGATACAGAAATGGCTGTAAGCATACATTGACAGAGAACTTCCAGAAGCTCAAACTGGATTCAGAAGAGGACTCAGAATGAGGGACATCGTTGCTGATGTCAAATGGATCTTGGCTGAAAGCAGAGAATACCAGAAAGATGTTTACTTGTGCTTTATTGACTACTCAAAGGCTTCTGATTGTGTAGATCATAACAAGCTATGGACAACATTTCAAAGTATGAGTATTCCGGTACACTTAATGAGGAACTTGTACATAACCCAAGAGGCAGTTGTTAGAACAAAACAAGGGAACCCAAATGGTTTAAAATTAGGACAGATGTGTGACAGGGTTGTATTCTTTCATCATACTTTCTCAATCTGTATGTGAGCAAGTAATATGAGAAGCTGGGTTCTATGAAGAAAAACATGGCATCAGGATTGGAGGAAGACTCATTAACAACCTGCAAGATGCACATGATACAACTTTGCTTGCTGAAAGTGAAGAGGACTTAAAATACTTACTGATGAAGATCAAAGATCAAAACCTTCGGTATGGATTATATCTCAATGTAAAGAAAACAAAAATCCTCACCACTGTACCAATAAACAACATTTTTATCAGTGGAGAAAAGATTGAAGTTGTCAAAGACTTCATTTTTCTCAGATCAACCATCAACACTCATGGAAGCGGCAGTCAAGAAATCAAATGACATATTGCATTAGGCAAATCTGCTGCACAAGACCTTTTTAAAGTGTTGAGGAGCAGAGATGTCAGTTTGAGGACTAAAGTGCGTCTGACTCAATCCACAGTGTTTTCAATAACCTCATATGCATGCAAAAGTTGGACAGTGAATAAAGAAGACTGTAGAAGAATTGATTCATATGAGTTATGATGCTGAAGGAGAATATTGAAAGTACCAAGGACTGCCAAAAGAACTAACAGATTTGTATTGGATGAAGTACAGCCAGAGTGCTCCTTGGAAACCAGGATGACTTCAGACATATTGTCAGGAGGGACCAGTCACCAAAGAAGGATATCATGTTTGGTAATGTGGAGGGTCAGAGAAAAAGCAGAAGACCTCCAGCAAGATGGACTGGCAAAGTGGCAGCATCAATGGGCTCAAGCGTAGCAACAATTGTGAGCCTGGTCTAGGACCAGACAGTATTTCGATCCATTGTACATAGGGTTGCTATGAGTTGGTACTGACTCGATGGCACCTAACAACCTCAACAACAGTCAGAGAACATGCTGCCTGCTACACTTAAAAGGGAGTCGTGTATTGCTTTGCATCAGGTAAAGATAAGGAAAAGATAGAAAGGCTGCCACTGGTTATCCTCAGGTTTAACACATGCCCCTCCTCACTGCTAGACAAGACCATGCCAGGTAATACTGAAAGTATTACATAAAGATGGCACCAGATGCATCCCAGATAATTTTAGTCTAACTATAAATAATAATACTTTCTTTTAAAATGAAAACATTTGAGAGAAATATTAAAGAAGGTCTGACCCAAGCCATTGTATTTTCAATCACCTCATATGCATGTGAAAGTTGGGCAATGAATAAGGAACACTGTTGAAGAATCAATGTGTTTGAAATATGATATTGGCAAAAAATATTGAAAATATCATTGACTACCAAAAAGACAAATATATGTATCTTAAAAATACAGTCAGAGTGCTCCTTTGAAGAGAGGATAACAAGACATCGTCTCTTGTACTTTGAACATGAGGTCAAGAGGAACCAGTCCATGGTGAAAGAAATCATGCTTAGTAAAATGGAGGATCAATGAGAAACAGGCAGACTCCTAATGATATGAACTGACACACTGACAGTAACAATGGACTCAAGCATAACAATAAAACTGGTGCAGGACTGGGCAGTGTTTCATTCTGTTGTTCATAGCATTGCTATGAGTTGGAACTGACACCACAGCCCGTAACAACAACACCATCTATATATTGATCCATATATGTACTTAACCACTATTTCAAAAGAATATTACCATCATTTTGTAAATTTCCATGAAGTATCTTGCTGTGATTTTAATAGGTACTGCATTAAATCCATATATTAACCTAAGGAGAATTGTCATTTTCACTATTTTTAGTCTTTCAAATAAATAGCATAGTATAGCTCTCTACTTACTCAAGTCTGCCTTTATTGTCCTCATTAGAGTTTTATAGACTTCTTTAAATAAATCTCTTTGGCCTGGATTAGATTAATAACCAAGGATTTAATGTTCCGTTGCTATTTTAACAGAATCTATATTTTCATTCCATTTCCAACCCTTTATTATTAGTGCATAAGAAGATTGTTTTCAATGAATTAATCTTATATTCTTCGCATTGCTTCCTATGGTTTCACTTCTAAATTCTCTACCCCAAGCCCAGTTCCCAGAGCACCAAACACATTAATTCAACTCCTTGCTACCCCAGTGTTATTCAGACATCTCAAAATTAATATAACCAAAAGAAATTTCATCTTCTTTCCAGAAGCTCCTCCTCCTTTGATATCCCTCATTGAAGTGAACCACACATCTATTGTACATCATACTCAGATGCCATCAGACTTTTACTATAAGACTTAAATTCCTTGTCTTTTCTCTTGAAGTTCAGACCTGGAAGTAGAGCGTTGTTTTGTATTTTAACTCTGTTCTCCCTTCTTCCATTTTTGCCTAACTCTCCCTTTCACCCCCCTACTCCTTATGCACACTCAAATGATTCTTCTTATCTCATTCAGAGGGATCTGTCTGAAACCATGTTGCTCCTATGCTTAAAATCCTTCCGAAGTTACTCGTAACCTTTCGGATAAAGCACAAATCTCACCCTCATCCTAGGATACCATAGTGCTTGACTACATCCTCCCACCCCATATCCCTTTTATTATTTTCATGCTAATTTACATGGAGTTGGATCCTTCTATGGCACTGTAAGATAAGTACTGGATTGCTAACCACAAGGTCGGTGGTTCAAAGCAACCAACCACCTCTCATAAACCCTATTCAGGGTCACTATGAGCCAGAACTGACTAGATAGCACTTAACAACAACAAATCAAAGCAGCCACGTTCTTTCTGTCCTTAGGACTTGGTATGATTTGCATTTTCTCCACTTTTGAGTCTTTCAGTTCCTCCTTTAGAGACCACCTATTTCCAGAAAGCCTTCTCAGACCCCTTTTTGGGTCAGACTCTGCAGTCTGTTTACTTGTCTATCTCCAGAAGCAACACCTGTGGTGTGTACAAAGAATGGTATCCTTGAAGTGGGCTTTGGCAAAGGACAATTCAACATACTCCTTGTTGTTAAAAGTCTTGACACATCAGAAGAAAAGCAGATCACAACTGAAACAGTTCAGAATTTGAAACTTGAAATCAACTACCTACAATGTAAAGTGCAATTAATGTTACATTTGTTTGGCAAGCATGTAAAACTAGCAAAATATTTTTCACAATGGGACTGACAATAAAGGTAAACAAAGAAGACAACTTCAAGCTCAGTGTCGGATAGTGACTTCTTCCACTTCAACCAGGATCACTACTTAGAGAAACAAGTGTCAGTACTGCACAGAGTAAAGACTTTAGTGTCTGTGACTTACTAGCCCCCACATGGGAAACAGCTGTTTGTTTTCTTGTTGATTGTTTGTGTGTTTAAATTACCAGGCTAGAGAACAGAAGTACAATTAGAAGTGATACAGAGAAACAGAGATGAACCCACAGGTAAATCTATAAGACCATGGAGGGCCCCATGAAGGGTGGATAGGGACAGCAAAGATGCCAGGAGAAGGTGTTTTTGTTTTGATTTTTTTACTGTGATCTTCTATCTTTAAATGTGTTAAAAGCGGAAAAACATAAACAAACTCTAGTTTCTCTATTTAGCAGTTTTCCAGAAAGTTCTAGCATGATTTAGGAAAAAGGGTAGAATCTGTTACAACTGCCAAGACTATTGACATCTGACAAGACCTAGCAGGGTCAGTGAATCAGAGATGCCCACACATTTTATTGTATCCCCACCAGGATGTGTGTTAACTTTAGATTACATCCTTTTAGTTTATGTAGCATTATTGGATTCAAGAGTGTCTCTTATATGCAGCTACAGGATGAATTCTTGTTTGTTGTTGCTTATATTTATTTAAACTAAGATCCTGCCTATCTTTTTCTATAATGGATCTGTCATATCACACTTGTGAGATATTTTCCACATTGCCCTATAAACATTACCATTTTTCTTTGTTTTCTATTTCAGCCAAAATTTATAACATCATTCACGGGTCATAGAATATTATCAACTTAAAAATTAGCATGCTGTATTTGGTCATACATTTAATTAACTCCTCCCTAGGAGTCCTGACGGGGCGCTGTGAGTTAAAGCACTAGACCTCAAGGTCGGTTTGAACCAACAAGGTCGGTGGTTCAAACTCACCAGCGGCTCCTTAGAAACCCTATACAGGGTCACTGTGAATTGGAACTGACTCCACAGCACTTAACAACAACGTGATGGCTGGAACTGAGGTTGCCTTGGCAGAGACAGACAAAATTATTTTGAGGGGCTTATTCGGCCCACGGACCGGATGTTCCCAATTCCTGTTTTACATGGATAGGATGTAAACATGCTAAATCCTTTGTTTTGCTTTTAAAACTGAGTGGGAATATCATCTATTTTTCTAACTCTTATCTTAACTCTTCATTATCTCTATTATTTTAACTAAGTAAACATCTAGCAGAGATTAGACGTCTAGCTATTTGGGTATTTTCCACTTTTCACTTTTCTTAATTGCCTCTTATGATTACATCTTTTTGAAATTCTATCTTAACACCTGGAAGTTTTCAGAGTATGTAATCTAATTCAGTGATGTACAAACTTAATCAGGTGGCAGACCTTTTATAAGGATGTTATGTTATTCTTATAATCATCAAAGCCATAAATGTTAATTTAATCAAAATACGTATGTCCTGGGTTTGGGGAGTGCAACGTTGTGTTAGTTCATACCAAACCACACTAAGTTTAGTGACATAACACAACAACTATATATTATTTTTCAAAATTCTCCCTGAATATTAGGCACTTCTAGTCTGGGATAGCTGGGAAGATCTCTGCTGTGTCTGGTCAGCTGGTAGGTTGGCTGGTGGCTAATTGATCTAGGATGACCTCACTCACAAGTCTAGCAAATGGCAGGTATTATTCAAGACATGTGACCCCTTGTCCCTCAAAGTGTATCTCAGACTTTTTCCTATGACACTCTCAGGATTCCATGTGCAAGACCCAAGGCACAGGTTCACTTAATGCTTGGACAGGTTCCATGTTTGCCAATGTTCTAGTGATCAGGGCAAGTCCCATGCTAGCATTGATTCAAAGGGTGGAGAAAAGAACTCTACCTCTTTATGGGAGAATCTGCAGTCACACTACAATAGAGTGAATACAAGAAAGGACGAATACGTGGTTATTTTTATAATCTACTTCAGTCCATCCACAAGCATAAATTATCCACATTCTTTTCAATGTAAAGTACATATAACAATCTCGTCCAATTATGACATCACACTTTAAGTCCGAGGTCTCACGAGTTAAATCAGTTCCAGATGTATAACTCCTCCTAGCACAGAGAACAATGAGCTTAAAATACTGCCTTGAGAATCTTCACAGCAAGGATAATTCCCATCCCCTCTGTATACAGGGTTGATAGGGATGGGCAACTTAGACATCGGTTACCTAAAATAAGGGAAGAAGGGTTGTAAAGGCATGAAGTGACTGGCTTACAAGTTTTCAAGAGGGAGTTTAGATTCAGAGTGTGCAGGGGAAGGTAGAATCCCCATTGAGTGGTTTTCATCCTGTCTAGACAGGTCTGGTGAAAGGAGATGGGATAAGGCGGTTATGATTCAGTAGTGAGTAGTTGTTATCATGACTAATTGCGATCATCACAACTGTAAGGTAGAAGTTTTGTAGCAAAAAGGGGTGAGTGGTTGATCTTACAGTCCAGAAACAGAGGACCCTGGGACCATCAAGGGAGAAGAGCAAGAGTGAAGTGTAGCACCCTACCCAGAGAAGCGTCTATGCCAGAGATGAAAGTAGAGATGATGATGGGGAGAGACAGAGAAGCTGAGGTCTCTAGACTCATGGAGGGAGAGGGACTGTGTGCGGGCAGGCGGAGGACAAGCTTGTAGGGTGTGCCCTTTGGTTGTTTAAATGATTGTATATTCCTGAGTGTTTTGGGGTAAAAAAAAAAAAAAAAAAACCCACAGAGGGAATAGAAGCAAAAAAAGAGACTGCCTTCACAAGCACAGTACACTATAGTAAGACAGGGGAGGATAACTGCAGTAAGCAACAATTACAAAAGGGCAAATTATCTGAACAGAGACCTCTCCAAGAAGATAAATAGCATATGCAAAGAAGTTCACTATTACATGTAATTGTTGTTATTGGGTGTCTTCAAGTCAATTCCAACTCATAACAACCTATGCACAACAAAACAAAACACTGCTCCATCCTGCATCATCCTCACAATCATTGTCACTCTTGAGCCCATTGTTACTGCCACTGTGCCAATTCATCTTGTCGGGGGTCCTTCTCTTTTTAGGGGACCCTCCACTTTACCAAATATGATATCCTTCTCCAGGAACTGGTTCCTCCTGATACCGTGTCTGAAGTATAAGAGACAAAGCCTCACCATCCTCACTTCTAAGATGCATTCTGGCTGTACTTCTTCTAAATTTATATCAATAAGGAATTGCAAATTAAGACAACATTGAGCTATCACTGCACACCTTTAAGAATGGCTAAAATCCAAAACATTGGCAACACCAAATGCTGACAAGGATGTGGAGCAACAAGAACTCTCATTCGAAGTAGGTGAGAATGAAAAATGGCACAGCCACCTTGGAAAATACATTGGCAGCTTCAAGAATAAAGCTAAACATAGGATTGCAGTTGTTGTCGTTAAGTGCTATCAAGTCGGTTCTGACTCCTATCGACTCTGTATAGGATTTCCAAGGAGCAGCTGGTGGGTTTGAACTGCTGACTTTGTGGTTCACAGTCCAGTGCTGATCCTACAATGCCACACCAGGAGTCCAGGATTGTCAGAGGATACAGCAATAGTGCTCCTAGTTATCTACCCAAGTGAGTTGGAAACTATGTCCACATAAAACTCTGCACATGAATAACTATAGCATCTTTATTCATAATTGAGAAAACAAATTTTGAATGGAGGCATTCAAGATGCCCTTCTGTTGGTGAATGGATACACAAGCTGTGGCATATCCATATAATGCAGCATTATTCCACAAAGAAGAGGGAGCTATCAAAAGACATGAAGGGATCCTAAAGGCTTGTTGCCAAGTTAAAGGAGCTAGTCTGAAAAATCTGCCTGATATATGAATCCAATTACATGCCATTATGGAAAAGGTAAAACTAGAGACACAGAAAAAAGATTAGCGATAGCCAAGGGCTCAGGGAGAGAGGGTAGATGAATAAATAGAGAAGGACATATTTAGAACAATGAAACTATTCTGTGGGACACTGTAATGGTAGACACACTGCATTATACATTTGTCAGAATCCATAGGCCTGTGCAAAACAGAGTGAACCCTATTGTAAATTATGACATTTAGCTAAAAATAATGCTTCAATATTAGTTCATCAATTGTAGCAAACATAACAACTGAACAGAATGAATGATGCTAACAATAGGAAAAACTGTTCAGGGAAGAGGAGAGGCGTATGGGAACTCTGCATTTTTGGCACAACTTCTCTGTAAACCAAAAATGTACTAAAAAAAAATTTAAAAAACACTGCCCAGTCCTGCACCAACCTCACTATCATTACTACGCTTGAGCCCGCTGTTGCTGTTACTGTGCCAATCTATCTTATTGGGGGTCTTCCTCTTTTTTGCTGACCCTCCACTCTAGTAAACATGCTGTCCTCTTCCAGGGATTAGTCCCTCCTGAAAATATGTCTGACATCTGAGAGTCAAAGTCTGACCATCTTGTCTTCTAAGGAGCATTCTGGCTGTACTTCTTACAACACAGATTTGTTTTTTCTTTTAGCAATTCATGGTACTTTCAATATACTTCATAACTTGAACTCATCAATTCTTCTTTAGTCCTTGTCTACTTTCACATACATAAGCAGTTATTGAAAATACTATGGCTTGTGTCCAGTGCACCTTAGTCCTCAAACTGACATCTTTGCTTTTGAACATTTTAAAGAGGTCTAGTGCAACAGATAAGGAGCTCTGGTAGCGTAGTGGTTACGATTCGGGCTGCGAACCTTAAGGTCAGTTGTTCGAAACTACCAGCTGCTCCGCGGGAGAAAGATGAGGCTTTCTACTCCCGTAAAGATTTACACCCTTGGAAATCCAGTACAGGGTCGCTATGGGTTGGAACCGACTCGACGGCACT
This sequence comes from Chrysochloris asiatica, assembly GCF_000296735.1. Taxonomy (NCBI): domain Eukaryota; kingdom Metazoa; phylum Chordata; class Mammalia; order Afrosoricida; family Chrysochloridae; genus Chrysochloris; species Chrysochloris asiatica. The sequence goes on along the minus strand of NW_006408664.1, from coordinate 1,935,859 downwards.
TAACAACAACAGTGCAGCAGATATGCCTAATGGATTAAGTTGTTTGATTCCTTGACTGCTTCTTCCATGAGTGTTGATGGTAGATCTGAGCAAAATGAAGTCTTTGACAACTTCAAACTTTCCTCCATATAGATCAATATCGTTTATTGGTCCAGGGGTGAGGATTTTCATTTTCTTTACATTGAAATGCAACCCATGCCAAAGGCTGTGGTATTTGGTCTTCACCAGTAAGTGTTTAAAGTTACTTTAAGCAAGGTTGTATAATCAGCTATTGTAGGTTGTTAATAAATCCCCAATTCTGATGCCATGCTCTTCTTCATATAATCTAGCTTTTCAAATTATTTTTCGACATACAGATTGAATAAGTATGGTGAAAGAATATAATTAATAGTGACTGCCTAGTAATTAGTAGTGACCATAGAAGAATTGATGAATTTGAGTTGTGGTATTGAAGGAGAATATTGAAATTACCATGACTCCATGGCACATAACAACAACAAACCAAGAGAACAAACAAATCTATGTTGGAAGAAGTACAGTCAGATGTTTCTTAGAAGCCAGGATGGCCAGACTTCATCTCTCATACTTTGGACATATTATCAGGAGGATCCAATTCCTGGAAAAAGACATCAGACTTGGTAAAGTGGAGGGTCTGCAAAAAAGAGGAAGACCCCCAATGAGATGGATTGACACAGTGGCAGCAGCAATGGGCTCATGTAGCAATATTTGTGAGGTTGTCACAGGACCTTTCAGTGTTTGATCCTGTTGTGCATAGAGTCGTTGTGAGTCGGTGTTGACTTGATGGCACTTAACAACAGCAACAACAAAGACTTTTTCTGAAAATTTCAATAATATTTTGTGGTGCTGTAGGGTAAACATCGGACTGCTAGCCCCAAGGTCACCAGTTCAAATCTACCAGTCACTCCTTGGAAACCCTGTACAGAGTTGTCAAAACTGACTTGGCAACACTTCATAACAACATATATTCTTTCATGTAGCAAGTACTAACGTTTTAAGAAAAAATGTGTCAGGGAGAGGAGATGAGTGCAAAATATGTAAGTTATATTCTTCAACTTACTTTTTCTGCACATTGGGAAAATATTGTCATCATTTTGTTTTATTAATAGGGCAACTATTCTACAGGAAGGCCCTTGAGAATGATCTAATTCACCTATTGATTTTATTTTATAACATTAATCTTGCCCTTTGGGGATATTCTAGTCTACTTATCTCTTATTAGTGTCTTTCATCTATTTTCAAATCCATAAAATCCCTTGTAATGATCTTGCCAGCTGTGAAACTTAGTTGATAACCTATTTGGGGTTCTCTGGCTCTTGAAATCGTCTTATTTCTACTTCAAAATCATAAAGCCTGCTTGACCAGGTATTGAATTGTGTTACTAACTCCATTTCACTCTGTTTACAGAGGTTCTTTTTCCCCAAGCCTTTGTTTTCTCTGAGGCTGTGAGTCAACATTCAAAATCATTCTTACGTTAACATATGAGAAGTTAGTTCTATTTTCTTCTTAGTCACTTGTAAATGCCATTTGAAATTGTTAATATTACAACAAGAGTGTTTTTGCGGAGTGGAATGCAGAGGCTCCTACAAAATTAGAGTTGTTTTTTTGTTTTTCATCCACTTACTCAACAAGCATTTTTTGAGCAGCTACAACATGTTGGAGGAGAATATTGCAAGTTCCATGGGCTGCCCATAAAACCAACATATCTGTGTTGGAAGAAGTGCAGCCAGAGTGCTCCTTGGAGGCCAAGATGGCCAAACTTTGTCTCTCATACTTGGGACATATTGTCAGGAGGGACCAGTTGCTGAAGAAGGATATCATATTAGATAAGGTGGAGGGTCAGAGAAAAAGAGGAAGACCCCCAACGAGATGAATTGGCCAAGTGGCAGCATCAATGGGCTCAAGCGTGGCAACAATAGTAAGGTTGATCCAGGATGCGGCAGTGTTTCGTTCTGTTGTGCATAAGGTCTCTATGAGTTGGCACGGACTCGATGTCACCTAACAACAACAAACAACATAAAAGATATTCGTTGTAAGAATACCAAGAGGCCATATTGGCAGACTGTATAAAGACATGCCAATTCTGCTTTTTCATTTCTTTTTATGCTCTGATTAGTTACAAAGTCTATCTCCTGTGGATATTTTCTCTGTATTAGTTAATTAGTTATCTCTTGGAAATTTATCTCTGACTGAGTTTTTTTTTGTTTTTTTTTTTTTGACAGACAAGATCATCAGCTTTACTTTCAACCAATCATACATTTTGTTTCATCTCAATGATTCCTTTTCCCTCCCTAGAACTACAGTTATCCTGAGTCCACCCTGTTGCATCCCTTCTACATCTTATTTTTCACAAATGAACAAAGCAAAAATATTTGCTGTATACATACAAAACAAAAATATCCATATATGTTGATTTAAATGTCCAAAGGGCACAGTTTGCAAGTTAAAATGAGATTCTGAGTCCCAAAGAATGTAGTGTGTACTGTTCTGCCCAGCCAGGAAAAAAAAAAGTTTTAATTATGACTTGAATTTCTGATTACCATGATGTTTCCAAAGCCATCTGACACTATATAGTACAGTGGTTATGTTCCAAGGTTCTGGTATCTAAATTCTAATCTGTTATGTGCCAGTTATGTGGCCTTGGGCAGATTAGTTCTCAGTCTCAGTTCCCTCATCCATAAAATGGGAGTGATAATGAAATCCAAATTATAGGTTTGTTTGGAATAAAGAAATAATCTATGTAAAGTAGTTAACACTGTGGAACAACCATTTTTACAATTTGTAGCTATTATTAATAAATTCTACTTCCAATGCTAGCCTTTAACAAATGAATGTCATTTGATTTTCCATAAGCATTTCTTTATAGATTATAGATTTGTTCTCATCAGTTAGTCTCATGGTGATTCATACCTATGGCAAGAAGAAATCATGAAATAATATCTTGTGAGAATATAGGTATAGACCAAAAGTGAATAAACATTTTTCATACCATAAAAATGATCTGGTGGCAGCATCTGATTTCCTCAGCTAACTTCACAAGCGGAAGGCAAGAGACTCACCATCAGCAGCATCAGCCCTAGCCTGAGTCTTATGAACCAGAAATCATACAGACCTCCTATCTCCAACTTTTGGCCAGTTCTGACATTAACCATCCCTCCATGACATTCTTTTGTTATTTCTCTAGTGGGGTTGATAATTCAACAAAATGGCTGCACAGAACTCACTATATTGGGGTTTATTAAGGAAGTTGTAAAGTGCCATTGAGACAGTTCTAACTCATAGCAACCCTGTATAGGGTTTCTGAGGAGCAGCTAGTGAGTTTGAACCACTCATCTTGCAGTTCAATCCAACCTTTCGGTCCAGTGCCTTATCCCACAGCGTCACACAGGTTACATTCCAGGATCAGGAACAACTCAGGATAAAGTTCTTTGATCAGTATACCTCCTCAGCCATGGTTATAAGCCGAGTTCACCCTCAGTCCCTCGGGCTAGCCTCTGTCTTGCTCAGACAAGTGTTACAAAGCTCTAGCACTATAGACAGGTACCCAGAGGTTCCCCGGTGGCACTCAGCTCTCTTGCTCCATGGGTCAGCATGCCCACTGTAGCTGTCTCACTCTATGGGCTATAAAATCTCTCGCCAGTCTCCAAGCTCTGCCACTGTTTCTCTACCACTCCTTCTCATCATCTTGCACCATATTTGTTGTTATAACTCTCATTCTCTGTCTGGGTCTAAGAGGTCCTCAGCACAGAAAACCCAGGTCCAAATGACACACCCCACTCCCACCTCTTTTTCTAGGTGGGAATGAGGTTCCCCTTTCTTCCTTGGAGATGACTGACTCATTTTAAACCTAACAAGATGACAAAACAAGCTAATTCCCTCATTCATATTTCATATATCTCTTTTGCATGGTCCCTACCTCACAAATAATGCACCTTATTTACATTATTACCAAGCTGATCAATCCTCTTGGAGGTCCACAAGCACCGTATTTACATAGTTCCACTCAATCATCGGAATCCTGGTGTGGCACTGTGGATTAATGTGCTGAACTGCATAGTCAGTTTGAACAGGATGGTTGGTGGTCCAAGCTCACCAGCTGCTCCTCAGAAATCCTATACAGGGTCACTATGGGTCAGAACCAACTTGACAGCATTTAACAACACCCAATAATTTGATGCAAGTTACAAGACCATGGCAAGTAAAACCATATAAAAATAATCCATCTCACCACACACCAGCATATTTAATGTTTGGTCATTGGTTGTGTATTTCTTTAACTGAACTCGAATGGTATATCAAACAAAAACATGAATATTCATTATTTGATAAATGCTATTTTGTAATCATTTGAAAAGTAACTTTCCCCCTAGTCATATAAGAAGATGGAAGGAAAACCCAGCATTTCTAATTGACATACAGTTCTTTAGATAACCAATTTGAGAAGAGTGTGGCTTTCAAATTTTACATGGAAAATAAAGCGGTAACAGTTAGCTTTTAAAAGTTTAGACTCAAATGCTTTCATACATTTTACAATTCTTTTTTAAAAAACATTATTGTACACAGAGATAATATCCTTATAAAACCATAACAATAAAATTAAATGGCCAATATAAATTCCCAGAACAGCCAAACAGAAAATGAAATAAAAATAAAATTGGTGTTATTGGGTTTTTCTCTTTCAGAGGAAAGCTGTTGAGTTTCTGTAATATTTAGGAGCTATAAGAAAGTATTTCACACAACTATTTTATAATTTAATGCAAAATATATCTGACAAATCCTAAGGAGACATAGAATACAAAAGTGAAGTTTATCAGAGAGCTAGAAAGCCCCTCCCATCTGATTTGCTAATCCAGTAGTTTTAGCTACAGGGAGGGGAGGTTTTGCACTTGCTGAAGGAGTTTAACATTGTGTTTCTCTGAAATCCCTAATGTGAGGCTCTAAGCAAGGAACTGTGGCTTCTGTATGCAATTCCAGGAATATAGCCTCTCAGTGAGCAACACAGATGTAGAAAAAGAACTTTATCCCCCAGCTGAGTTTGAAAAGGAAGACCTGATGTTTGAAGACACTAAGAAGATTAAGCATTAGAATTTTTTTTTTTTTAAGCTTCAAAACACTATCATCCAGATGGTATTCATTGAGAGTAGGGAATTTGTTGATTTTAAATGTGTAAGATTTTTTAAAATCCTTAGACTCTCAGAATATGACCCTTCGCAGAAAATGACATTGATTTTCCCTTCCGGGCAATATGCTCATCTGTGGTCCCCAATGAATGATATGACGGCATGGAGCAGTGCTTTTTCTCCACCTCAGAGAAATTCCACACAAGGTCCCTTGCGGTTGTTTTGGTTGTAGTAGGAGAAGGGCAAAGGTGCCCAGAGACATGCTAAAATCCCAAGTGGCTATCAGTGATCATCCATGAGATTCAAGCTGAAGGTACAACAAACTTCAAGACCTGAAAAACAAACCCCACCATCAGTCCACCAATGGGTTTGTTGTACTATTTGCTGTTTGGTAGGTTCTATTGAAGGAAAATGTTTATTTTATTTATGTTTGTTGTTGTTGTTAAGTGCTGTCGAGTCAGTTCCGACCCATAGCGACCCTGAACAGGGTTTCCGAGGGTGTAAATCTTTACGGGAGTAGAAAGCCTGATCTTTCTCCCGTGGAGCAGCTGGTACACAAGGCATATTTCACATGTGAATGAAATCTTTTCAGTAGCCTCATATGTATATGAAAGTTGGACAGTGAATAAGGAAGACCATAGAAAAATTGATACATTTGAGTTATGGTGTTGGAGGAGATGAACTAACAAAAACCTGTTGGAAGAAATACAGACAGAATGTGCCTGAGAAGCCAAGATAGCTGGACTTTGTCTCTCATACTTTGGACATGTTGTCAGGAGGGACCAGTCCCTGGAGAAGGGCATCATACTTGGTAAAGTGGAGGGTCAGTGAGAAAAAGGAAGACTCTCAATGAAATGGATTGGCACAGTGGCAGCAATGATGAGCTTAAGCGTAGCAACAATTGTGAGATTGGCGCAGGACCTGGCAGTGTTCCGTTCTGGTGTACAGAAGGTCACTATGAGTTGGTATTGACTCTATAGCACCTAACAGCAACAACACATAAGGCAAGGTCTAAATACCAAAGTTGTCTATGCATTTAAAGTGGGTTTTGATAGATGATGGACTCCCACTTTGAGGAGTTAACCCAACACCCACTGCCATCCAGTCGATTCCAACTCATAGAGACTTTATGTATATAGAATTTCTGAAACTGTAAATCTTTCCAGGAATAGCTTCATCTTTTTCATGAGGAGTGGCTGGTGGGTTTGAACCACCTTGTTATCAGCAGCCCAATGCCTAATCCACAGCACCACCAGGGCTCTTTTTGAGGGGGTGAGGAAAGGACTAATTTCAGATAAAGCAGTCACAAATGGAAAGACAATGATGAAAGGCAACTTTCATCAAAATTTCAATCAGGTCTCTGCTAAAATATCAGCTCAGACTCTTCCTTGATCAACCCACGTAATACAATGCTGTCCATCACTCTTCTCCTTTGTCCTACTTAATTTTTCTCTGTTGTACTTGCCACTACCCAAAGTTGTATCATATATTTTCCTGTTGATTTATGCATGAGTACCTGACTGGTGAAAATGGCTACGCTCTGGACAACTAGCAGAAACATTGGCAGCTGGAACCACCTGGAGACCCCTCAGGAGTCGGGTCTGCTGATCTGCTTCTGGAAGGTCTTATGGAACTGTTCGAGTCCATAACACATGCCTTACCATGAATAGAAGAAACTGATTCACTGGCAACTAACAACAACAATGTTGATTTATGTATTCTTTCATTACTTCTTTATTACCTTCTCTGGCAAGCTTATTCTAGGCTCTGTGATTACAGTAATGTGTCAAACAAGCCTAGTCCCTGCTCTTACAGAGTTTACATTCCTGTATGCGGTGAAGAGGAAGACTGACAATTTAAAAAATAAGCAAATGAGTATGTAGACTGGCAGAAAATGAGAATTTCTCTAAAGGAAATATAATGCAAGAAAAGGGGTTGCAGGGTATAGAAAGTAGCAATTTTAGACAGTGAGGGAAGGTCTCACTAGAAAGGTGATATTTGAACAGAAAGTTAGACAAAGTGAGGGAGAGATACATGTGAGAAGGAAGAATGTCTAAGGCCAAGAAAATAACAAGTACAAAGGCCCTGAGGTCACATCAGTAAGCTGGGAAAGAGGAGGCAATAAGAGAACATTAAGTGAGGAGGTCAGAGAGGTATTGAGGTGCCAGACTACATAGAGCCAGCATAAACATTTTGTCTTTAACTTTGAGATGAGAAATCATTGGCATAGGGTCAACAGTTAAAACATAGAACACCCGGTAGTACATTTGAATTGAAATTTGAGTTGCATGGAACAATGAACATCATTTAGTCTAAGTATGTCCCTATTGTGAGGGATCATGCCAAAAAACAAAAACAACAACAGTTGGATCTTAGAAGATAACAATGAGTTATCATAAATTTTACCAGGCAGTTACTCCAAGTACAGCTGCTGTTCTAGAGGTGGTTTAATTGCTTGAGCTAATTAATACATCTCCTGGTATCTGGTATGTAGCTATTGATCTGTCCAATTCCTTTTTCTCAAATCCAGTTTTGAAATATCCTCAGAAGCAGTTTGCCTTCAGCTGACAAGGTCAATAATACACTTTCACTACCCTACCTCAAAGGCACATTAACTCACCAGCACTGTTATAATTCAGTCCACAGGGAGCTTCAAAGCCCTCGCATGAGACATCACATTGGTCCATTACATGTATGACATTATGCTGATTGAAATTAGTAAGAAGGAAGTACCAATGATTCTAGACTTATTGGTAAAACATCTGCATGCTAGAGTGTTGGGAAATTAACCCAAGAAAGATTCAGGTGCCTCCCACCTCAGTGAAATTTCTAAAGGTCCAGTGGTATGGAGCATGTCGAGATATTCCTACTAAAGTGAAGGATAAAGCTGATAAGAAGCGAGGGCATATGCACAAGAACACCCACACTTGCAGATGGTACCCACTTGACCTGGATTCAATGACTGGATGATCAGAGCTCAACTAGAAGAAGAATGAAGAGGAAAAAAAGAGTAATCTGATACAATTTGGTGAACTTGACCTACACCTATGGATGCAGTAGCTCAAAAGAGGGAACAAATCTTTACAGCAAGGATCATTCCCACCCTCTCCATACACAGAGTAGACAGGGATGGGCAACTTGGACAGTGGCTACCCAAAATGGGGGGCTGCAAAGGCAAGAAGTGCCTGACTTACAAGCTTTCAAGAGGGAGCCTAGATCCAGAGGGTGTAGAAGAATGTAGAATCTACACTGAGTAATATCCAATGTGTCTAGGCGGGAGTGATGAAAGGAGATGCGGAAGGGTCTCTTTTAAAAAAATAAATAAAGTGAAGGATAAGTTATTGCATCTGGTCTCTCCAACAATGAAGAAGGAGACACAATATCTGGTGGACCTCTTTGGATTTTGGAAGCAGCCTATCCTTCATTTGGGTGTGCTGCTCTGGCCTATTTAACAAGTGTCTCAAAAAGTTGCTAGTATTGAGTGGAGCCCAGAACTAGAGATGGATCTGCAATAGGTTCAGGCTGCCATTCAAGCCCCTCTGCCCCCTGGACCTTATAATCCAGCTGATCCAATGGTGCTTGAAGTGTTAATGGCAGCTAGAAATGCAATTTGGAGTCTTTGGCAAGCCCCTATTGGTGAATCACAGCACAGACCCTCAGGATTTTGGAGCAAAACCCTGCCATCTTCTGCAGATAACTACTTTCCATTTGAGAACCAGCTTTTGGTCTTAGTAACCACTGAATGCCTAACCATGGGCTACCAAGTCACCATGCAGTCTGAGCTGCCATGTTAAACTGAGTGCTATCTGACCCACAGAGTCATAAAGTTAGATGTGCTCAGCAGTACTACATCATTTAAATGGAAATGGTGTCTATGAAGTAAGGCTTTATCAGAACCTGAAGGCATGAGTAAGTTGCATGAAGAAGTGGCCCAAGTGTCCAGGGTCTCCAGTCCTATCACTTTGCCTCCCTTCTCGTAGTCTGCACCTATAGCCACATGGGAGTTTCTTATGCTCAACTGACTGAGGAAGAGACAACTGATGCTTGGTTTATAGATGGCTCTGCATGATGTGCAGGTACCACTTTAAATTCAATAGCAGCAGCACTGCAGCCCCTGAAGGGCAGTGGTGAAGGGACATCCTCCCAATGGGCAGAACATCAAGCAGTACTCCGATTATTCATTTTGTTTGGAATGAGAAATTGCCATATGTGTGACCGTATACTGACTCATGGGCTGTAGCCAATGGTTTCGTTGAATGGTCAGGGACTTAGAAGGAACATGATTGGAAAATTAGTGACAAGGAGATATAAGGAAGAAGTATGTGGATGGACTTCTCTGAACTGACCAAAAAGGTGAAGATATTCATGTCTCATGTGAATGCTCGCCAAAGAGTTTCATCAGCAAAGGAAGATTTTTAATGACCAAGTGGGTAGGATAATACATTCTGTTGAAACTAATCATCCACTTCCTACAGTCACTCCTGTCATTGCCCAGTGGGCTCATGAACACAGGGATCATGGTGGCAAGGATGGAGGCTATGCATGGGCTCAGCATGAGACTTCCACTCACCAAGGTTGACTTGGCTATAGCCATTGCTGAGTGTCCAATCTGCCAGCAGCAGAGATCAACACCTGCCAACAACTGAGTCCTCAATATGGGATCATTCCTAGGGGAGATCAGCCAACATCCTGGTGACAGGTTGATTTCATGGCAGGTTGATTACAACAGACCACTCTAATCATGGAAATGGCAGAGTTTTGTTCTTACTGGAATAGACACTCACCTTACATATGGATTTGCCTTGCCTTTAAGCAATGCTTCTGCCAAAACTACCTTCCGGGAACTTACAAAATGCCTTATCCACCATCATGGCCTACGTCTTAGGTATCTAATGCTGCTATAACAAAATACAAGTGGGTGGCTTTAACAACCAGACATTTATTCTCTCACCGTGGAAGAGGATAGAAGTGCCACGTCTTGTAGAAGAGATTTCTCTTTGTCAGCTCTTTGAAAAGATCCTTGTCTCCTTTCATCAGATGTAGGCCCAGTATTCTTTGGAGGTCTATGTATATGTTGACATCAATCTTCCCTAGATACAGGAACTTCACAGGACATGGATCCAGGTCCAAAGGGCAATGTACTACCAGCTCTTCTATGTTGGTGGTACTAGGTGCCTCTGAGCTCAGCTCACTGCTCTCTCTTTTATATCTCAACAGAGATTGACTCAAGATGTAACCTAATTCATCAGGCTGCTAATCCCACAATCAGCAGTTCAAAACTACCAGCTGTTCCGCAGGAGAAAGATGAGGTTTTCTGCTCCCTTAAAGATTTACAGCCTCAGAAACCCTGTAGAGGGTTGCTACGAGTCAGAACTGACTCCACAGCACACAACAACAACATAGATTGCCTCTGACCTCATGCCCATCACAGAAGTGAGAATTTATAACATAGGATAATGACTTTGGATCAGGGCTTATCACATCAAATCAAATCATATTATATTAGATCTCATCATGGAGGTGATAACTACATCTTAACTGTTAAACCACTGAGAATCCTGGCCCCACCGAGTTGACACAAAACCTTAATTATCACAATACACTATACAACATTGCTTCAAATTAAAGGACCCACATCACAGCAAATGAAGTGCAGCAATGGGCCCATGGTCATGGAATTACTGATCTTACCATCTTCTATGGAGTCCTGGTGTGGCAGGATAAACACTGGACTGTGAACCACAAAGTAGATGGTTCAAACCCACCAGCTGCTCCTTGGAAACCTTATACATGACCACTATGAGTTGGAACCAACTCGATGGCACTTAACAACAACAATCATTTTCTCCATCATCCTAAAACAGCTAGTTTGGTAGGATGATGGAATGAACTTCCTAAGACACAATTACAGTGCCAGTTAGATGGCAATACTTTGCCGGTTTAGAGCACTGTTCTCCAGGGAGCTGTATATGCTCTAAACTACTGCCCAATATAGAGGACTGCTTCTCTAATAGCCTAGACTCATGGGTCCAAGAACCAAGAGGTGTAAATGGGAATCATACCACTCACTATTACTCCAAGTGACCCACTCAAAAAATGTTTGCTTCCTACCTTCTGAGCCTATTTTCTTCAATTCTGGAGGTCTTAATTCCAAGGGGAGAAATACTCCCACCTAGCAACACAACACAAATTCCACTGAACTGGAAGTTAACAATGCCCCCTGGCCACCTTGGGCTGTACATGCCTCTGGATCAATAGGCAAAGTAGGGAGTATTAGGTGGTGTGATTGATTCTGATTACCAAAGGGTAATCAGATCGATATTACATAATGGTGGTTGAAAAGAATATGTGTGGAATCCAGAAGAGTTCTTAGGACGTCTCTGAGTATTCCCATTCTCTGTGATTAAAATCCATGGTAAACTACCGCAACCCAATTCTATTGTGACTACTAGTGCATAGACCCTTCAGGAATAAAGATTTGGGTCACATCACCAGGCAAAACACAACAACCAGCTGAGATGCTTGCTGAAGCCAAAAAGATACAGAATAGATGGTAGAAGAAGGTAGTTCTAAATACCAGCTCTGGTCACATGACCAGTTACCGAAATGAAGACTATACTTGTATAACTGTCATGAGTACTTTTTCCTTGTAGCCGTGCACCCGATATTTTTATTTTGTTCACTTATAAGATATAAATGGAGCTAATGTGTTTTCAGTTGTACACTTATTAGTTTATTATGTTAGGTGCAACTATGAATATGTAATTGTCTTTATTTAGAGATTATGTATGGTTTAAGGAGATGAATACAGGCATCAAGTTGCGAAGGAGTACACTGTGACAGTTAAAGCTTTGTATCACTTGAGTGGGTCAGGATTCTCAGTGGTTTAGTAGTTAAGACACAGTAACCCCCCATGATGAGATCTGCTATGAGCAACCAATCAATTAAAAGGATACTTCCTCATGGGGTTTGCCTGCTTCCAATTTATTGGACTCAGGCAAAGCTTGCTTGATCTTTGCTGGGTCTGGATCTTGCATCTGGTTTACCATCCAATCTCCAGTTCTCTGGACTTGAGCCAGTGGCCTACCCTGTTGCCTATCAATCCTGGAAGTCATCAGCAGTATGCCATGTTGCCTGCCAACTGATGTTTGAACTGCTGATCTTAGGTTCATCAGAGCTGCAGCTACATGAGTCATAAGAAACCTCCAGCCTAACATCAGGCCCATGGTTTGGGAACTTGCCTGTCTCTATAATTCTGTAAGTCATTGCTTGCTAAATATATATATATATATATAGAGAGAGAGAGAGAGAGAGAGAGAGACTCCTGGTATGGCACTGTAGGATGAGAACTGGACTTCAAACTTACCAACTGCCCCTCAGGACTCTGTACAGGTTTGCTATGAGTTGGAATTGACTTGATGTCATTTAACAATGACAATATGTATGTTGTTGTTAAGTGCTTCGAGTTGGATCCAACTCATAACAACCTTATATAGGGTTCCTGGAGAGTGGCTGGTGGATTTGAACCACCGGTCTTGTGATTCAAACTGACCTTGAAGTCCAGTGCATATCCTACAGTATACACATATATATATATGTACATGGTGGTTGGTGGTTATGTGTTGTGGAGTCGGTTCCGACTCATAGCGATCCTGCAGAGTGTTTCCAAGGCTGTAAATCTTTAAGGGAGCAGAAAGTCTCTATCTATCTATCTATCTATCTATCTATCTATCTATCTATCTATATCTATATCTATATCTATATCT
>NW_006408664.1:1913503-1922855 GCF_000296735.1 Chrysochloris asiatica | reverse complement strand
ATATAGATATAGATATAGATATAGATATAGATATAATACACACCCACACATATATAAGCCTCACTGGCTTTTCTTCTCTAGAGAATCCAGTGTAAAACAGGGCTTTACCTGACCATTCTAGTGGATGAAGGACCTGAGTTTTCTCCACTTAGTAATCACAATTTGGAGCCAGGTCTTAGTCTTGCATGGTGTGCAGCCGGCACCATATAGCAGTTTGAGGACTGAATGAATGAATGAAATCCCCTTCCCAATCTAATGTTCTCGCATGTGGGTTATGCCAGAGTACTATACTTGTTCCAAAGTGGACAGTCCCTGGGAAGGAGATTTCTGAGGTATGTTGTTGCTGTTGTTAAGTGCCATCTAGTTGGTTCCCACTCATAGCAAACCTGTATAGCAGGTGATGAGCTTGAACAACCAACTTTGACTTTCAAACCAAGCTTGTGGTCCAGTGTTTATCTCACAGCACCACACCAGGACTCCTGAGGTGTGGCAGCATCTCGGTAGAGAAAACATGGCAGGGAGTAAGAATTGAAGAAAAAAGAAAAATATCTTCCTTGTTCTTTGTTATGAAAAGTCTTACTGGAAAGATGGCACTGACCAGGTTCTTTCAAAATCTAAATATTTAAGGAAATTTTTCTTCACTGAAGTCTCCAGTGTTTGATGTTGGTTATTGCTCTGGGCTCATTTTCTGGGATTTAAGTCTTGAAAACAGAAAAACAATCAGGGTGTGTGTGCGTGGCTTGTGGTATTGGTGTGTTTGTGTGCATAGGCAAGCCCTGTGGGAACAGGGCTGATCCTTGGTCCACTCTCTGTCGACCTGTGGCAGCTCTAATTAAGCAGCATCTCAATTGCACAAGCCAGGAGACTTGTCAGCAGCATCACTAGTGGGATGTCGAGGATGCGGACTGCACTGGGTGACACTGTCAGAGGAGATGACACTAAAATGACTGTCTATGAAATTTTTATGCAGTGTTTCAGCAGAAATGTATTATTGTTTATTAAAATATCCCTGTAGTTACTTATAGGGAGCATGGTGGCTCCATAGGATAAGCACTGGACTGCGAACCACAAGATCTGTGGTTTGAGCCCACCAGTCATTCCATGAAAGAAAGATAAGGCTTTCTGCTCCTGCAAAGATTTAAAGGCTTGCAAACCCTACAGAGGATTGTTATGAGTTGCACATGAAAACAACAACAAAGCCAGATTTAAAAAAAAAACAAAAACATTTTTCTAAACCCAACATGCATGTATCACTCTTCCTCAAGGCTAAAACTCTATACTAATATGTTTTTTGGAGCCTTCTAATGTGCTCCGGCCAGAGCTATCATTATTACCTAATTACAATGTTTGAAATCATGTGGCTTTGTCCACACATGCTATCAGCACATGCTGCTGTTTTCATAGCTGATTCTGTCCAGTTTTCTGATGTTTTAGCTACAATATTATGGCAATTAGTATTTGTGAGCATAGATCAATAAGTTGGAAATGAAGTAGTAATTAAAGGAAAAGAAGGCGAGAAATCAAAAAAGGCTTTCCATGGAGTTACTAACAGTGCTGTAAGTAATAATGTTGTAATTCAATGTAGAAAGATTTTATGAAACAAATTTTGTTGTTAGTGTTCACGTAATTTAAGAAATGCTATCACCACTTAGCTGTCAGTCTGTGGCACTGTGGTGGCTTGTATGTAACTGTGATGCTGGAAACTCAGATACCGGTGTGTCAGATCCCAGCAGGGTTCTGGACTGCCAGAAGAACAAACAAATATGTCTTGGAAGAAGTGTAGTCAGAATGCTCCTTAGGAGCAAGAGGGATGAGACTGTCTCTTGTACTTTGGACTTGTTATCACAAGGAATCAGTCCCTGGAAAAGGACATCATGTTTGGTCAAGCAGAGGGTCAGTGAAAATGAGGAAGACCCCCAACGAGATGGATTAACTCAATGGCTACAATAATTATGAGGATGGCACAAGACCAAGAAGTGTTTTGTTCTGTTGTTTATAGGATCACTGTGAGTCAGAGCCAACTGGATGGCACCTAACAACAACAACAACAACAACTATTATACTTATGCTATTTACAACTATCGCATGTTATTCTATGATTGAAACTGATACTAAACATTACTAAAGATTCTGTATTGTCCAGTGTGGGAGGAGGTCTGGGAGTGGGGGCAGTGACACCAGGAGTTACCATACTGGGTGCCACCACCCCTAGTGATGGCACTGCAGCTTGTGGACTATAAAGGAAGCTTTTCAATCCTCAACTAGGGCAAGCCAAACAACTCTCATGTAACATCCTGAGCATCACTAGCAACTTCTGTGCCTCAGTTTCACCTCTTGTACCAATGCATTAGTACCGTTATTTAGAAGAACAAAATAAATAAAAGTGGGTGTCAAGTCACTTAAAAAGCAGGGTCACATAAATAAGAAATTATATTTGCACTTTTTCCAGTCTCTTGCCTGCAACCTGCCTTGTTCTCTGGTTCTGTTTTATTCTATGTGGCCTCCATCTTTTATGCTACTAGTGAATCAAAGCAACAGACCCCTTAAGAAGAATAATCTTGTCTTCTAAGTTACTGTCCAAAGATGTTCGTGGCGAGTGCAGTGTGAGAAGGACCCTGAATAATCGTGGATGGAAGGACCCTGGAAAATAGGCCATGTTCTTAACAGATTTTTAAAACCTCCCTCTTGGAAGAATCCTGGTCTTTCTGGGCAGGCAAGACATCTGAGAAAGAAAATAAATTTTTCAGTGGAAATGCTTTTATCTTCCTAAGTACCCCATTCACCCACCCCACGAGTCCAAAGACCAAGCCCCAAAGTACAAGGAACATTACCTTGCATTTGGAGAGGCTCTTTTATCCTGCCCTGAAATGGAAGAAAGGAGGGAAATAAGGGAGGAAAAAATCAATGGAGGAGGTAAGAAATGGTTTTAAAAACAAACAAAAACAACCTGTTCCTGAAACCTAACCATAAAACCAGAATAGGCAACTGCATAAAAAGCAAGGTTTATTAGTGGTTACCAGGAGGCATGTGAGAGAGTAAAATGGGGAGGTATTGTTTAAGGAGTATAGAATTTCTGGTAAGGGTGACTTTAAAACTTCAAAATGGATAGGGCAATCCTGGTGGCACAGTGGTTAAGCACTCAGCTACTAACTAAAAGGTCAATGACTCGAATCCACTAGCCACTGTAAGGGAGTAAGATGTACAGCCTTGGAAACTCTATAGGGCAGCACTATTCTGCCCTACACGGCTGCTATGAGTTCAAATCTACTCGATGGCAATGGCTTGGAGGTTTTTTTGTTTGAAAGGTCGCACAATATGAGAAACATAATTAATGTCACTGAATTGAACATGTAAAAATGGTTGAAAAGGCAAATAATTGTGTTTCACCACAATCAAATAGGTAGATAGATGACAGATAGATAGATAGATAGATAGATAGATAGATAGATAGATAGATAGATAGATAGATAGATAGATAGACAGATAGACAGACAGACAGACAGACAGACAGACAGACAGATAGATAGATAGATAGATAGATAGACAGAGATATAGACAGACAGATAGATAGATAGATAGATAGATAGAT
This sequence comes from Chrysochloris asiatica, assembly GCF_000296735.1. NCBI lineage: Eukaryota > Metazoa > Chordata > Mammalia > Afrosoricida > Chrysochloridae > Chrysochloris > Chrysochloris asiatica. The sequence goes on along the minus strand of NW_006408664.1, from coordinate 1,919,266 downwards.
AGATAGATAGATAGATAGATTCATACATACATGCATACATAAATACATAATAGGAGCTCTTTTTGTTATGTCCTGCTCTGGCCAACCACTGTTTTACTGGGTCCTGATGCTGGTAGAAAAGTGCAGCTGTTGAATGGCAGGTGCCCTGGAGAACTGAGGAGGACCAGGATCTTCTCCCTCCTCTGACTCCCCATCATGCCTGAGGTCAAGAAAGCACAGCAAACAAGTGGGTAAATAGAAAGCTGGAGAATCCGAGGGAGACAGACTGTTGAACTATCAGCCCAAGACTCCTATCCTCTGTTAAGTGCCTGACTGCAGTCTCTTCACTTACGAAGAAAGGCCATGTTTATCGTCTCAGAAAGCAAACATTTGGTACCTTACAGACAGAGAACTTTCTTTTTAATATAGTTCTGCAAGGCACAGCAAAACTCTTCTTTCATGAGGCCTGAATATTGTGCTTAAACTGTTCTCCGATGTCCTTTCACTTCTTACCCAATACAAACATCTCCAAGTGACTCCTAGTACCCAAACCTTGAGAGATTGGAGTCAAGGAACAAAGTGGTTCCCAGTGCACCCCAGAGCCAGGCCACTCCAGATCAAAGAATCACAAACAGATAAAGGTGCCGTAGTCTAGAGCAATGGTTTGCAGACTCAGTGGCACATTAGAGTAACCTAGGAAGATGCTTAAAACCAGACCAATTAAATCAGACATAAGATATATATTTAAATCGTCTGGGATTTTTTTTTTTTTTTTTTAAGTATAGCTGTTTGGCTTTCAGCAACAAAATTTGATAATATCCATTAGATAGAGATAGCTCAGTGGTAGAATCCTCACTTCCATGCATAAGACCTGGGTTCAATATCTGGACTATGTGCCTCATGCACTGTTACCACCTGCCTGCCAATGGAGACTCCTATGTTGTTATGATACTGGACAGATTTCATTGGCGCTTTCAGACAAAGGTTAAGTAAGAAGACCTGGGATCTACTTCCAAGAATCAGCCAGTGAAACCCTATGGATCACAATGATCCAATCCAAGTCAGTGACTGAGATGGCGGAGGACCTAGCATTACATTGTACATAGGGTCACCATGAGTCAGGGGCCCACTGGATGGCAGCTGATAACAACAATTGTATAAGTCTAGTAGCAGCTGGACCACAGGCTGGTAAGCAGATAATTTGTATTCTATGTCCCCATCTGTCCTAACTACTCCCTAGCGAAAGTCTAGACCGCTGAAATCTTCAGGCAATGGTCCTGCCTATAATTTAGGATTCAAAACTCTGGTGGTTTTGAACTTCTGATGGCCCAACGCTTACCCTAAAGATCCATCATGGCTTCATATGAATTAACTGTTGTTGTTTTTTTGTTAAGTGCTGTCAAGTTGGTTCTGACTCACGGTGACCATGTATAGAGTTTCCTAGGAGTGACTGTATGTTTGAACCACTGACCTTTCAGTTAACAGTCCAGTTGTTACCCTAATGTACCACACCAGAACTCCAGTGAGTTGACTGTTCTTGTTGTTAAGTGCTGTTGAGATGCTTCAAACTCATAGTGACCCTGTATAGGGTTTCCAAGGAGTGTCTGGTGAGTTTGAACCACAAACCTTGTGGTTCAAACCAGCCATGCAGTCCAGTGAATTAACCCACAGTGCCACACCAGGTGACTCCAATGAATTGACTTTGTTGTTGTTAGGGACCATCGAGTAAGTACCAACTCATAGTGACCCTGTACACAACAGAACAAAACATTGCCCAGTCCTGGGGCAACCTCACAATTGTTGCTATGCTTGAGCCCATTGATACTGCCACTTTACTAACTCATCCCTGACCCTCCACCTTGTCAAACATGATATCCTTCTCCAGTGACTGGTCCCTCCTGAAACTATGCCCAAAATATGAGAGATGAAGTTTGGCCATTCTGGCCTCTAAGGAGCACTCTGGCTGCACTTCTTACAGCACAGATCTGCTGTTCTTTTAGCAGTCCAAGGCACTTTCAATATTCTCCTCCAACACCATAATTCAAATGCATCGATTCTTCTACGGTCTTCCTTATTCATTACCAAGCTTTCCCATGCATATAAGGTTACTGAAAATACCATGGCTTGGGTCAGGCTCACCTTAGACTTCAAGCTGACATCTTTGCTCTTCCAACACTTTAACAAGGTCTTGTGCAGCAGATTTGCCTAGTGCAATACATCATTTGATTTCTTGATTGCTGATTCCATGAATGTTGATGGTTGATCAAAGAAGAATGAAGTCCTTGATGACTTCAATTTTTTCTCCACTGATAAGAATGCTGTTCATTTGTCCAGTGGTAAAGATTTTGTTTTCTTTACATTGAGATGCAATCCATACCAAAGGTATGCTCTTTGATCTTCATTAGTAAATATTTTAAGTCCTCTTCACTTTCAGCAAGCAAGGTTGTACCATCTGCATATCACAGGTTGTTAATGAGTCTTCCTCTGTTCCTGATGCCACATTTTTCTTCATATAACCCAGCTCAGCATACAGGTTAAATAGTATGGTGAAAGAATACAACCCTGTCGCACACCTTTCTTAATTTTCAACCATTCAGTGTTCCCATGTTCTGGTCAACCAACTGCCTTGTGATCCATGTACAGATTCCTCATGGGCACAATTAAGTGTTCCAGAATGCTCATACTTCACAATATTGTCCACAGCTTGTCATGATCCACACAATTGAAAGCCTTTGCATAGTCAATAAAACACAGGTAAACATCTTTCTGGTATTCTTAGCTTTCAGTGAAGATCCATCTGACATCATCAATGATATCCCTCATTCCATGTCTTCTTCTGAATCTGGCTTGAACCTCTGAAAGTTATCTGTCAATGTATGCTTACAGCCATTTCTGTATTATCTTTAGTAAAACTTTACTCACATGGGATAGCAGAGATATTCTCCGATGATTTCCACATTCCATAGAGTCACCTTTCTTTGCAATGAGCACAAATACAGATCTCTTCCAATCAGTTGGCCAGATAGTTGTCTTCCAAATTTCTTGGCAGAGATGAGTGAGTGCCTCCAGTGCTGCCTCTCTTTCTTGAAAGATTTCAATTTTTATTCCATCAGTTCCTTGTAACTTGTTCTTTCCCAATTCCTTCAATGCACCTTGAACTTCTTCCTTCAGAATCATTGGCTCTTGATCATATGCTACCTCTTGAAACGGTTGAGCATCAACCATTTCCTTTTGGTACAGTGACTCTATGTATTCCTTCCATCTTTTTTTGGTGCTTTCTGTGTCATTCAATAATTTGGCCAGAGAATCCTTCATTAACAAAAGTCAACGCTTGAATTTTTTCTTCAGTTTCCCCAGCTTGAGAAACGCTGAGTGTGTTCTTCCCTTTTGGTTTTCTGATTCCATACCTTTGCACATTTTGTTGTAATGTTTGACTTTGTCTTCTCAAGCTGATCTTTGAAATTTTTTGTTCAGCTCTTGTACCTCCTCGTTTCTTCCATTTGCTTTAGCATCTCTACACTGTAGAGCAAGTTTCAGTGTCTCCTCTGACAACCATTTTGACCTTTTCCTTCTTTCTTATCTTAATGACTTTTTGCTTTCTTCACGTATGATGTTCTTGATGTCATCCCACAACTCTTCTGATCTTTGGACTTCAGTGTTTAATGCGTCAAATCTGTTCTTCAGATGATCTCTAAATTCAGGTGGAGTATGTTCAAGGCCATATTTGGCTCTCGTGGACTTGTCATTTTCTTCAGTTTCAGTCTGAATTTGCATATGAGCAATTGATGGTCTGTTCCACAATCTGCCCCTGGCCTTGTTTTGGCTGATGATATGGAGCTTTTCCATCATCTCTTTCCACAGATGTAGTCAATTTGATTTCTGCGTAGTCTATCTGTGTATAATGTGTAAAATAGGTCACTACGTATAATCGTCTCTTGTGTTGTCTAATGAAGGTATTTGAAATGAGCAAATCTTTGTCATTTGTCAGTTTGTCATACTGTTGTGGCTTTTGAGTTGATGTGATTCTGACAGCTTTGCCACAGGTATTTTAAACACCAGCAGGATCACCAATGGTGGACAGGTTTCAGATGAGCTTCCAGACGAAGACAGACTAGGAAGAAGAGATGAACTACTTCCGAATACTTAGTCACTGAAAACCTTATGAATAGCAGAGAAACACTGTCAGATATAGTGCCAGAAAGTAAGTTGGAAGGCACTCAAAATGTGACTAGGGAAGAGCTGCCCCCTCAAAGTAGAGTTGACCATGATGATGCGAATGGAGTAAGGTCCATGGGTGTAAAGTTCACAGGGCCTTCATTTGCTGGTGGGACACAACTCAAAATGAAGAGAAACGGCTGTAAACATCCATTAACAATCAGAACATGGAAATTGGAAATTGTGAAAAATGAAATGGAACACATAAACAATGATATCTTAGGCATTAGTAAGCTGAAATGGACTGGTGTTGGCCATTTTGAATCTGACAACCACATGGTTTACTATGCCAGGAATGACAAATTGAAGAGGAATGGTGGAGCATTCATTGTCAAAAAGAACATACTCAGATTGGTCATGAGGTACAACTCTGTCTGTCATAGAATAATATCCATGTGCCTACAGGGAAGCCCAGTTAATACCACTATTATTCAAATTTACACACCAACCACTAAGGCCAGTGATGATGAAATAGAAGAATTCTACCAATTTCATCTACCTGAAATTGATCAAATATGCAAAGCAAGATGTATTTCTCATTACTTGTGATTAGAATGCAAAGGTTGGAAACAAAGAGGAAGGACCAGTAGTTGGGAAATAGGCCTTGGTGATATAAGTGATGTTGGAGATCGCATGATAGAATTCTGCAAGACCAATGAATTAACTAGAGCTCTCCAATTCAAACCCCTATAAACCACCTCAACATCCTGTTCCCATTCAGATAAAGACATTACCACTGTCCTTCTGTCCTGCAACAGACTGGGCCTCTTAAGTCAGGAATTCCCTCTCATTTTTATACCTTCACCAAGAAGAGATCAGTGGGTTTGTTCATGTCAGGATAGTCAGATAACATCATTTCATTTGGGAAACTTTGAGGGTGGGAGGGAGTGCTAACTGGATGGGATTCAAAAGGCAACATCAACTAGGACTGTCTTGGGCAACATGGATCAGGGTGATCCTGCTTAGAGTAGACTCAAATGTTTGCTGGATTAATAAACCAAACCTTTTCTTGTCGACTTGATCCCAAACCATGACAACCCCATGCGTTGCCCAGTAGAACTGCTCCATAGGATTTTCTTTATGAAAGCAGATCACTAGACCTTCCTTCTACAGAGAAGTTAGGTGGCTTTGAACCACTAACTTTTGTTGTTGTTCTTGTTGTTAAGTGCCATCTCATTGGTTCCGACCCATAGCAACCCTGTATAGGGTTACTGAGGAGCTGCTGGTGAGCTTGAACTGCTGACCTTACAGTTCAAATGGACTTGCAGTCTGGTGTATTAACCCATAGTGCCACACCAGGATAAGTGCAAATCACTGTGCTATACAGGGACCTTTGGACTAATAAAATGGCTCAAATGAAAGACATTTACAGGATCATCCCACTTCCTGTTCATTATATAGACTTGAGTCTGTCTGATGAGATAAGATTTGTTCATGAGTAACCTCAGACAATCTGAATCACCCCACTGAATACTGAAGGTGCTTATCCCAATCTACTCTGTCTGCCCTGGTCCCACTGAAGGGCTAGTAATATAGTGTCTGGCACAGATCAAACCAATTGCCCTCAAG
>NW_006408664.1:1901666-1912683 GCF_000296735.1 Chrysochloris asiatica | reverse complement strand
GTAGGGGATGCTGAGGTCCAGGTAGGGAGTGGTAGAACTAAGGAGTAAATGAGCTTCTCCAAAGAGAGTGTCCACTGCAGAAGAAGTGGGCTGCCTAAAGACCCCTGAGGAACACCTATAGTGAGCCAGAATTTCTCCATTCAGCCCTTGCTGGTTTTCCAAACTGCGACACTGCAGTGAGGGTGCCCGCATTTGCAGTCTGTCCTCTGAGTTGCCTCCAGAAAAGCTCTCCTGTGAGGAATAATTCTTTCAGTCTCCATCTCTCAAAATTATTTGTCTGTTTGCTAATAATATCCAGGCACAAAAACTTTGACTCACAAGCTTGGATTTAATGTGATGAGCCCATATTTATCTTGAGCAAGCTATTTCAGATAACAGATATATTTATTTGATCAGAATCTGTTATGCCCTCAGGTATATCCTTGCTTACAAGAAAAAAGACCCAGCCCAGCATTTTGGAGACCATAATTAGGGGTCCTTCATTCCCTGGAACACAGTAATCACAAGAAGAGACCAATTAATAATTAATGAATGCTCTGTACTAGCTATCTTGCAGTCAAAGATATTTAAGTAGATAAAAGAGTAAGGGGGAAGGGGAAGATCTCACTGCTAATGTTTCTTATAATTATTAGGTGAGGAAAATTGGTGAAGAACGTGGGGGAAGGGACAGGGCAATTGAGGCTAAATTAAGAATTCTGTTAAGAAAGCAAGGCAGGCAGATATGAGGATGTGCAGATATTTTCAAACTTGAATCATGACAGGGGCACGGTTGGGGCAGGACACAACAGTGTGAGTATATTTCTCTATACTCAAACATTTCTACCCCAGCAACTTTGTCTAAAGTCTGGCCAACCCTGACTTGAATAATGAGACTGTCTGGACTAGACTTGGGCCAGTAGCAGAGACCTCTACACAAAGAAAAACAAAGTCTCAAAGAGTATTTGTGGCTTCCAACACTGTAATTGTTTGTGGTCATGGAGTGATTTCTATAGATGCTATGTTGTGGTCACCACTAAAGGAAATATTTATTTCCTAATAAGAAGTGAATTAAAATTCCAACCAATAATCAAATAAATTCATTCCCTGAAACTAACACATACATTTGTTGAACTCTGAATTGAAAACAAATAAAATATGTTTAAAGAACCCCAATAACACCAGACTGGTTAAAGAACCCCAATATCAACCTCAAAAAGAGGACCTAGTGAATTACAACTAATCTACATGCAAGGGTAAGTCAAAAAGTATTGCTACAAAATCATAGCCACTTTTATTAAGTAAAAATATCAAAATGTAATGATATTGATTGTGTCTATATACATATAGGTCTATATACAAGTACCTCTAAAGACTGTGTTTCCATTCTCTAATCTGAAAAAGTCTACCCTCTTCCATTTATACCGTGTCAAAATAGCGTCTGAGTATCCTCAAGGGACTCAAATTGTGGTCCTTTTAAATGTTCCTTGAGTTTAGGGAACAAAAAGAAATCTGAAGGGTCAAGAACAGAGCTGTAGGATTGATAAGGTAACATTTCCCAGCTATTCTTAAAGGATGAGCAGGTGCATTGAGGTGATGGAAAAACTCCCTCAGTGCCACTTTCCTGGCCTTTTTCTCACCAAGGCAGTTTCCAATTTTCTTAAAATTTCTTCCTAATAAGCCTCTGTAATCATCCTGGGTCCTTCGAGAAAATCTATCAAGATTAAGCCGTGGGGACCTCAAAAAAATAGTCATCATAACCTTCTGAGATGACTTCTCTGCCTTGAATTTAACTGGCCTGACAGATTCCCTTAGAAGCCACTGTTTTGATTGTACCTATGTTTTGAAGGCATCCTAACAAAACTTGCTGTTGTTAAGTGTTGTTGAATCAGTTCTGACCCATAGCAACCCTGTATAGGGTTCCGAGGAGCAGCTGGTGAGCTTGAACCGCCGACCTTGTGGTTCAAACCGACTGTGCAGTCCAATGCATTAACCCACAGTGCCACACCAGGACTCCGTAACAAAACTAAGACTAGGACTGAGAGAATTTGTCTATAGCATAAGTCTTAACCCAAAGATGATTGATTCTAGTTCTGTGGGTCAGCAAACCTGGATCCTCCAATTAAGTGCCTGATGGCACTCCACTCTACAAACTAGCCTGTAGCCAGAACACACTCAGCTTCACTTGCTGCCTGGGCTGGGAAGTCCACCACACTGACTCATGTTCTAATTCTTGGTTCTACTGCTACCACTCCTCTGCCACTTCTCTGCTATCACAGCTGTCTCCTGGATTGAAGAGAAAATAACTACACAGGCAGGATGGCCCAAGGACTGATGAGAGAAAGCCAGGGAACAAGGAGACCAGTGGGCACTTGTCCAATGATGAGAGCTATCAAGGTCTTTGGGAGAGGGGTCTTGGGGATTGGAAAGGATGGGAGGAAGTCCAAATGCATGTATGAGATGGAACCAACAAATCTTATAACTGTATAACTGAGGGTGAGGAGTTCTATGGGCTACAAATGGTTAGGTATTTGACTACAAATCAAAAGGTGGATGATTCAAACCCATCAGCAGGTCCATGGAAGAAAGGCCTAGTGATCCACGTGACCTGGACCGGATAACTGGATGATCGGAGCTCAACCAGGAGAAGAAAGAAGAGGGGGGAAAAAAAAAAAGAAAGAGTGAGCTGATACAATCTGATGAACTTGACCTCTACCTACGAAAGCAGCGACTCAAAAGAAGGAACAAATCCTTACAGCAAGAATCATTCCCACCCCCTCCACACACAAAGTGGACGGAGATGGGCAACTTGGACATTAGATACTCAAATGGGGAGGGGGGACTACAAAGGCAAGAAGTGACTGGCTTACAAGCTTTCAAGAGGGAACCTAGTGCTAGGGAGCATGGAGGAAGGCAGAATCTCCAGTGAGTACTATTCAATCTGTCTGGGCGGAGTTGATGAAAGGAAATACAGATGGGTAACTCATGATACTATAGTGAATAATGCTTATCAGGATGGATTATGAGGGTTGGAGAGGATATATCCTTTGGTTGGTTGATGATGCATGGAGGGGATTGGAATCATGGCAATGAGATGATATACGATGGAATGAATGCAGTACTAAAGTTCTCACATGTAAACTACCATATAATTCACAATAAAACATTTTTTAAAAAAAGAATGACAAAAACTAGCAAAAATAAGATGAACTTATTTGGGAAAGGAGCAAGACCATCCTTCTGCCTGAAATATGTGTCCTCCTTTCTCATCCTATCCCAGAAGGGCTGGAGCAAGTTACAGGGAGGGGACATTGAGCTAGTACTATGCATTTACATTGCAATAATTTGCATATATGTCTAGCCTCTGAGCTGCGAAAGGCTAGGAACTGGTATTGTTCAGCTTCTTTTCATCTCAAATGCTAGTACAGTAAGTACATATTAGACACACAACCTGATTTTGCTAAAAAGATGAGTGATATCATGAAGTTGAAAACAGCCTCACTGGGGAATCTCGCTGTTACCAAGTCAGCCATATGACAAAGACTGCTTCACATAAACATGAGCCAAAATTCCAGATTCACCTGGGATGCAAATGTTTTACATGACCATGCTGGTGCCTGCATGGTCCTTTGAGGAGGAAGTGTTAATGAGAAATGGTTTCAGACTTGAATTATCCTGTTTGTGCAGCATGTGATTTCTAAGGTGGTCAGCCTGTGGCAAAAGCCATTGTCTGTCCAAGGTCCCTGCTGTCTTTCTGAAGCTGGGAGGGAGCCTGAGAGCAGAGCCTATGTCTGCCCTTGTCACAGGCACACTGGGGGGAGGGAAGGCAAGAAGTGGACTTGGCCAGCAGAACCTGGGGTGATGGGGCAATATCACTCAACCTAATAGCAGAAAAAAAGTCCGTTGAATGGGATGAGTGATGGTGGCCATAGCTACAGACGACAAGGGACAAATTCTGTGTCTCTTCTTCACAACTGCCACTCTCTGCTTTCAGTTCTCCCTAAAACACTCCTTTCTTTTCCTGAGTTCCCTAATATGGCACAGTGACTATGCTTTATCAATCAGTCAATCAGTAGTGATTATCAGACAACTGCCATGAACTTACTACAAAGGAACTCACCAGCATGCAAACTGTGGGGTAACTCAGATATGCAGACCTTCCCTGGGAATTGATGGTTGTATGCCACTGGGCCTGTTCTGACTCATAGCAACCCTATATAGGGTTTCCAAGGCTATATAGAAATCTTTATGGCAGCTGAAAGTCTCATCTTTCTCCCATAGAGGGACTGGTAGATTCAAACTACAGACCCAGCTTGTTGCCACTGTGCTACCAGAACTCCTTAGACTGTAAATGTGCTTCAAGCAGCATTTGGTCTAATGTTCCCAATCCCACCTCTTCTTATAGTCGGTTTCTAAGTAATTCAATCCCTGCTGCACCAGGAAATTGATCATGTCAGCTATAGTTAAAATTTTCACATATAATTTCCATGCGTGATTTTTCTGTTGTTTGTCAGATCCCCTTCCCCACCACTACCATCCCACTCCAATCCCCCCGGGGAAGAGCATAGTGTTGCCAATTAGAAGTATAATATCCAGACTTCTTTGTCTGCCATGCTGTGAATGCTTCATTTTCACATTTCTCCTTGGCTGCAAGTGTTAACTTCTAGTTTCCGGAATTAAAAGTGGGCTTTCCATTCCATAGCTATGAAATGCAGTATAAATTTGTACTCACTTTCCTTGCCCTGCAGGTTTTTCTCTTCCATTTCTCATTTCCTTTGTATCAGAAATCAGCAAAATTCTGCACTTGGCATTGTCTCTGGAAGCTGTTGTTGGCAGCTTAGGGGATAGAAAGAATAGAAAAGGGGAGAATAGAGGAAGAAGAGAAGTAAAGATAAAGTTAATATGAAAATGGATTCAAGGCAAAAGGGAGTTGTTGAAATGGTCTTAAAAACAACACCCTGGTATCTCTGTTCTGCCATGGGCTTTGATTTCCAATGTCTTGAACTCAGTCTCCACCTTATTTATTCAGTCCTGTGACCTGGCTCAGCTTTAAAATTGCCTGATGCATGTCTAAGCGTACTCCTGGCAAAGGTGTCTGTCATGGAAATGAAGCCATGTTGCAAAAAAAAAAAAAACACAACTAAAACTGAAGGTAAGACTTTAAGTTATGAAGCAGGAATAAATATGAACATATAAATATTCAGAGCTTTGCCCTATTACCTGCCTGAGAGAGTTTTGGGGTATTTTCTATGTGCATAATAGAAGCTGGAGGGTGCGGGAAGGAGGGAGAAACCTCAGAGCCTCTTTTTACTTTAAAAAGTGCTAAGAATAGATGGGTGAAGGAGTAAGGAGCAAGGAGTAAGGGAACTGCTTAGAACAACTGAAGGAAGAAGAGAGAGGCCATTGGGAGTGAGAGGGAGAAATTGCTATATTTGAGCCAAGAGAGAAAAAGAGGTTTTTGAAAAGTTTTCTGTATATTGTGACTACATTCTGTCTTCAGCATTTCCTCAATAAGATGTAGTAACGACTCAAGTTATTTATATTTGGGGTGACAGATTTTATTGTGGAAGTGACTTCATGTTGAAGAAGGACCATGTGTCAGTTCAGCTTCATGTGCTGTATTAGTTTCCTAAGGCTTTCATAAAAAATTACCATAACTGGATGGCTCCAAATAACAGGAATGTATTGTTCCACAATCCCAGAGGTTAGCAATTTGAAATCAAGGTATCGACAGAGCCATACTCCCTCTGGAGGGTCTTTCCTTGTCTTTTCCTAGATTCTCGTGGTTGCCAGTAATCCTTGGTGTTCTTTGACTTGGATGCATCACTTTTCCTTGGTTGTCACATGGTGTTTTCCCTGTTTTTCTCTGTGTCTGTTTCCAAATTTCTCTCTTCTAATAAGTACATTAGACATTTGATTAGGGCCTATTTCCAAATAAAATCAGGTTCACAGGCACTGGGGATTAGGATCTCTACATCTTTTAGAATGACACATAATTTAACTTGTAACATATGGGTTACAGATATGTGTAAAATCGTCATGGAAATGAAATCTGGATAGAAGCTGGCAAAGAAAGTGGAGTTGGTAGGGATGGAGTGTTCAGAAAAAGAAGTGGGAGACTATAAGGCTCCTTGAAATTGTCAAGGATTCCATTTTCCATACTCAGTGCTCATGGAAGTAGCAGTCAGATGACATATTGCAGTGGGTAAATCTGCTACAAAAGACCTTTTTAAAATGTTAAAGAGCCAAGACATTACTTTGAGGGCTATGGTATGGCCAATCCAAATCATAGTATGTTCAGTCACCTCATATACATACAAAAGCCAGATAATGGATAAGGAGGATAAAAAAAAAAAAAAAATTCGTGCTTTTGAATTATGGTATTGACAAAGAATATTGAATATATCGTGGACTGCCAGAAAAATGAACAAAACTATTTTGTAAAAAGTATGAGCAGATTGCTCTTTAGAAGTAATGATGCTGAGACTTTGTCTCTTGAACTTTAAACATGCTATCAGGAGGAAACAGTGCCTGGAAAAGAATACCATGCTTGATGAAGTCATTGTTGTTAAGTGTTGTCAACTTGGTTCCAACTCATAGCAACCCTGTTTGGGGTTACCAAACAGAAACTGGTGGGTTTGAATCTCCAATCTTGAGTTTAACAGTCCAGTGCTTATCCTACAGCACCATACCAGAAGGACTCCAGGAGACAGATTGAAATGGTGGCAACAGTGGACTCAAACATGACAATGACTGGGAGAATGGCACAGGCCAGGCAGTGTTTATTTCTGTTGAACATGGGGTTGCTGTGAGTCAGAACCAGCTCAACAGCACCTAACAATAACATGTTATTGCTGTTGTTAGGTGCTGTAGAGTCAGTTCTGACTCAGAGCAACCCTGTATAGGGTTTCCAAGGAGCAACTGGTGAATTTGAAACTCTGACCTTGTGGTTCAAACTGACCTTGTGGTCCAGTGTTTATCCTACAGCACCACACTAGGACTTTCATAATTATGTTAAGAATTCAGACTCAAATTTCTATCAGACTGTCACTATGGAGCAAAGATAATCATGAGATCTCGAGTGTATTGCTGATCCCAAAGAGCCCCAAGACCCCAAATCTCCTCTGTGCAACAACCTCTTTGCTGTTAGAATTTCTCTCTGTGGCCACTTGGGGAATGCTAACACCACCCCCCACCTCAGGGGCTAATTGGATGACCCCATGGTAATGAGGGTTTGGGAAGCTAGAAACACACTTCCTCAGGTGGGTGATGGGGACTCACCTTTGCCCTCTCTCTTAGCAGTTTATCTGGAGATATTCACCATTGTGGGGTCTCAAAGGAGCCACTGAGAGAACAACTCCCCTTAAACTTGATTAGAATCAATAATAAACAAGAAGTCATTTTATAGAAAACCTCAGTTGATCGGTCCAAAAAAATCATCATTTATGATATTTGAGAAAAGAACTGTTTAAGAGTTGCAGGGAAAGTGGACAGAAGATATTCCCCACCCTAAAATCCACAGCTCCTATGACCTTTGAAAGCTGTCCACCTGGGGTTGTATCTGGGTTTGCTAGGGCCAAAGAGACTACCACCCAAGCAGAAAGACAAGAATTCCCCAGGCTGAGAAGAGGGTTTGACTGGAAAGTGGATGCTCCCAGTCTCACCTCATGGCCTCCTCCAACAGGGATCCCCCAATTCTCCAAGAGGTTCAGGACCCGGTCTTGGTGCCCAATATTTAAAATTGTATGAACACCATAATCTGATGCATTATGAGTAGAATATGAACATAGATGTTGTTATTGTGTGCCATCAAGTCAATTCCAACTATAGTGACACTACAGAGCGAAGCAGAACTGCCCCATAGATAGGGTTTCCTAGGCTGTAATCCATATAGAAGCAGATCACTTCCGGTGGGTTCGAGCTGCCAACTTTGGGTTAGCATTTGAGTGTTTAACCATTATACCATGAGGGCTTCTTATATATATATATAAACACAAGACTATAAATATAACCCACGTCTGCATTATAGCTTTCCGCAGCAACAAACATGATTTAAAGCCTCAGAAATTCTATGCAGAAACTCCACAGCACTTAACAACATTATAGCTATTCTTATTTCCTCATAAAATAAAACTTCCCTTTTCCTGTTTTGTTTTGTTTTTTTTCAGCAAAGATCATTCACAACTTCTATAATCAAAAATATATCTTTTAGCTGGGAAGATAATTAAAACTGCCTGTCCTAGCCTCTAATTATTTAAGAGTAATTAACCTCTATAAGCCTTTGCCTTCTCATCTGAGACGTGAGAAGGCCATGTGTGACTTGTTCACTGAGGTTCCATTTAGCCCCCATATCCTGGGAATCTGTGAGAAATTTGATTACAAGTTATATTAATTTAGCCACAGGAGGGTACAATCCTTACAAACCTATGAGTAGTCCCAATTATTTATTTCTAGCTTAGTAGAAAAAAAAAAAATTTATCTTGACTTGGCATAGGGGAAAACCATTAGGTATGCTAATTTGATTATCTCTGTCTTTTAGAGAACTTAACGGTTCATTCATGGATTAGACATTGTTAAGGACCTATTATGTGCCAGAAACTCTGCCAAGCATTGTTGCAGTCATTATAGTAAGACACACTGCTATGAGACTGGTATATTAACTAAGGCAAGGGCAGCTTCTATAACAAATAGCGCCCAGCTACAAGTGACTTGGAGTCCCTGAGTGGCACAAACAGTTAAGTACTTGACTCCTATCAAAAGGTTGGAGGTTGAGTACACCCTGAGATGTCTTGGGGAAAAAGGTCTATAAATTTACTACTATAGATAGCATCACCATTAAAAACCTTATGGAGCATACTTCTATTCTGAAACATGAGGTTATCATGTATGGGAATCTACTCTATGACAAATGGTTGGTTGACTCGTTTTGTCAGTGACTTACTACAAAGATACTTGTTTCTCACACACAGGAAGCCCAAAATGATTATTCCTAATTGCAATCGAGGAATACTCTCTTCCAAGTAATGGTCCAGGAGCTAAGACTCCCCCATGTGTGTTGCTGCTGCCTTCAAATCACAGCTCTTGACTGTCTTAAGCAGAGGGGGGAAAAGCATGGAGGATTACACATGGAAGTTTATAAGAGCTGGGGTTATAAGTGGTCCTCATTACTTCTGCTCTTATTCCATTGATTTTACTCAGTCACATGACCATATATAACTCTATGGGAGGCTCGAAACTATGATCTTAGTTGCATGCCCAGGAAAAAGGGGAACAGGCATGGTGTTCAGCTATCAGTCTTTGCCTGAAGGGGCATTATCCCTATTTGGCAGATGAGCAAACTGAAGTAGCTCCAGTACTTGAACCCAAGTCCTCTGAGCATAAGACAAATGCTACATTCAAAACTGGAAATCCAGTTGCAGAAAAATGAAATAAGACCCATACCTCACACCATATACAAAAACAAACTCAACATGGATTAAAGACCTAGATGTAAAACCTAGAAATATATATCAATGAAAATATAGAAACAAACTTAGGGGCTCTGATACATAGCATAAATACACAATAAAACATAACTAAAATATACAAACAGCAGAAGACAAAATAGATGATTGGGACCTCCTAAAAATTAGACACTTACATGCATCAACAGATTTCACCAAAAGAGTTAAAAGGGATGCCACAGACTGGGGGGACAAAATTACAATGACATATCACATAAGGGACTAATTTAGAAAATTTATAGAAAACTACAACACCTCTACAAGAAAAAAACACACAACCCAATTATGAAATGGGCAGAGGATCTGAACAGACACTTCACCAAATAAAATAATCGGGCAGCCAACAATGTTTGTGATCATTAGACATTGTTGTTGTTGTTAGGTGCCATCAAGTCAATTCTAACTCATAGCCTGATAGGGTGTCCGAGGAGCAGCTGGTGAACTTGAACAGCTGTCTTTGAGGTTCAAACTGACCTTGCAGTCCAGCACATTAACCCGCTGCACCACACTAGGACTTCATTGGTTGGTTGATTGGTTATGTGCTGCTGTGGAGTCAGTTTCAACTCGTCGTGATCCTGTAGAGAGTTTCCAAGGCTGTAAATCTTTACAGGAGCAGAAAACCTCATCTTCTTCCTGTGGAACAGCTGGTAGTTTCAAACTGCTAACCTTGAGGTTAGCAGCCCAACTCATAATCACTATGCTACCAGAGCTCCTTAGGACTTCGTTAGAGAGATGTAAATCAAAACAACAATGAGACATCATCTCACCCCAGCATTAATAGCAAAGTTGGGAGAAGAAAAAAAAAACAGAAAATAAATTCTATAGACTCTGGGACCTTCCTACATTGCTGGTGGGACTGTAAAATGGTGCAACCACTGTGGAAAATGGTAGTTTCTCAAAAAATTGGAAATAGCAATACTGTATGACCCAGCAATCCCACTAATGGGTATATATCCCCAAAGAAATAAGATCCATGACATGAGTAGATATATGCACACCAATGTTCACTGCAGCCCAATTCATAATAGCAAACAGATGGAGACAGCCAAAATGCCCATCAGTGGAGGAATGGATAAACAAATGTTGGTACATACACACAATAGAATACTATACATTGTTGAAGAATAACAAGGAATCTGCAAATATTTCATAACATGTATGAACCTGGAGGACATTATGCTAAGTGAAATTAATCAATCACAAGAAGATAAATATTGTATGAGGCCACTATTGTAAAAACTCAAGAAAAGGTTTTCAAGCTAAAAGAAACATTCTTTGAGGGTTACCAGGAGTGGGAGGTAAAGGACAGTAATTTAGTGGCAAGAGGTTATACACATGTTAACTTGGATGATGGGAACAGCAATATGGCAGAAAAATGATGACAGGTGAAGACATAGGGAGGAATGCAAAGTTTAAAGGAAATATAGGTAAATACTGTTATATACCCACAACTTGTTTGTCAGTCTGTCTTACTGTGGTGGCTTGTGAGTTGCTGTGATTATTGAAGCTATGCCAATGGTATTTTAAACACCAGCAGG
>NW_006408664.1:1893844-1899591 GCF_000296735.1 Chrysochloris asiatica | reverse complement strand
TTTCATTCTGTTGTGCATAGAGTCACTATGAGTCGGTACTGACTCGATGGCACCTAACAACAACTGTTATATACACAACCCTGATACAACAGTGTTCCACAGGTAGATACAAGGGCAGATAGCCAGACTGTACAGGTATGGGAGGGAGAGTAGGATTCTACCCACAAATATTTAAGAGTTTGACAGATGATATTTGAACATGAGTATTTATCATTGCTGAAAGCATACCAATGAATGTGGTGGAGCACACAGGGGACAAAATGAGGAAAACTTCATAGATATTACCAAACATCTTAAGGCAATAACTTGTTGGTCCTGAAGGCTCAGAACCATCGTCTCAGGGGACAGCCTTGTCCCCAAAGACAATGTTCTACATCCTACTTTGGTAAGTAATGACTGGGATCTTAAAAACTCATGAGCAGCCATCTAAGGCTCAATATTGATTCCTCCAGGTGTGGAAATAAAAATAGTGATGAAAATTGAAGATGCTTGGAATCAGCTAGTCTAATGGACCAGTGGAACCTGTTAACGTCAGTCACCACGACTCTGAAATCAGAACTAGATGTTGCCCATCTACCACTTCCAACTGCTCTGAAAGGAAGCACATTAGAAGGTCCTAGGTAGAATGGGAGCAAATGTGGGACAAAACTCAAAATTATATTTTAAAAAAAAAAGACTGTGCTTACCAATCAGAAAGAGACTGGAGGAACTTGAGACTGTGGTCCTTGGCCACTCTTCAGGTCTGGAAGGGAACTCACCCTCAGTGCCCAATTTTCAGCTAAGCGGTAGATTGGGATGGGAAGGAAGGTGGAATGGAAGTAAGAACCACACGCAGATGGGCTCAAGCGTAGCAACAATTGTGCATGGAGGGGATTGCAATCATTGAGATGAAACAAACTGTATAATTTGTTAAATGTTAAACTGTTGATCTTGTCTCTAAACCTTCACTCAATTCACAATAAAAAGTTTTTTAAAAAAAATAAAGAGAGAGAGACAAATACCACATTCACAAAAACAGCAAATTTACTCTATGAGTGCTGTGATATTGATAAGGAAAGCAAATTGACAAAAGAACACACTGGGGAGGGAGTTAATGTCTACTTGAGATGGAGAATCAAAAACGTTTTTTACAGTTTTTATTGTTTGGTAATAATAACAATGGCCATCGTAAAGATTCACAGCCTCGGAAACCCTAGGTAGGGTGGCTGTGAGTAGGACCCAGCTCCACAGCACATAAGTACCCCCAGCAAACACCATCAAATTTTGAGACACCACTTGGTTCTTAGCTTTACATATACCACAGCTAATCATAACAGCACTTCAGAATTAATGTTACTACCTGTGTCTTATCAATAGAAAACTGCCACTCAAAGAGAGATACTAAGTAAACTAGTCCAAGACTAGAAAACCAGTCAATGGATAAACTGGAATTTTAATCTCAAAGCTCTCTCTACTATGCCACCAGATTGCTTTAAATTAAATCTTGAAAGATGAATAAGCATTTATTGACCAACAAAAGGAGACAGAGCACCACAGGCAGAAGGAACAGTATATATATTTATATATATGCAAGATAAAACCTCCAGAAACAGAGAAAGTAACTGGCTTCATATGATCAGTTATCTGTTAAAAGAAGCAATCTAACTCCACGTTGTTGTTGTTGTTAAGTGCCGTCAAGTCGGTTAGGAGTCATAGCGACCCTGTGTAGGGTTTCCGAGGAGCGGCTGGTATGGGGCTGCAGGATAATGCACTGGACCGCAAGGTCAGTTTGAATCGTAAGGTCGGCAATTCCAACCCACCAGGCACTCCTCAGAAACCCTAGACAGGGTTGCTGTGGGTCACAACCAACTTGATGGCACTTAACAACAACAAACGTCTATGGGCAACCCAAAAGTAGGTTATGACTATAGACTATTCTTTCTTGGCAAGCCCAATTGTTGTATTGCCTGTCATTTTAATTTTTGCATAAAAATTGAACTTTATGATTTTATGGTAATAAAATTCTTTCATTTATACCTGCTAAGTCTTCATTAATATATACTCTTTTATGTTACAGCTATATACTTTCATTAACGCAGTTACAGATCCACCTCATTCCACACTCAAATAACTGCCCTGATCAATTTTTGGTCTTCATGCCTTCCCTTTTGAGCTAGTATCCCATTTCTCCAGAATTTCTGCAAGATAATTTGTAATCTCTGGCATTTACCTCTCTCTGTACAGAGCTGACCTATATGTTTAATACTCGTGCAAATCAGTTTGGCTTGATCTGTGTTGTTCTTGATTATTTGAAAACTGATTAAAGTCATGAATCTCTGAAGTGTAACTTTGTTTTCAAGATTGTCATCTAAATTATGTAAATAACTAGCACCATAATTACCTCTATTCTTTGATGAGCTTCTGATCAGGTTGAAGTTGTGTTAATCTATATTTATCAGGCTCAAAGTATGCTTATCTCCCAGACAGGCTTGCCCAAGTAGGAGTGAGCCTCTGAGTGTCACATCAGCTGACAGAGAATGGCCTGGCCATCGCCTTCCTCTGCATGCTCCCCTCACACACTTGCCAGTCCTCTGCAGTTAGAAGATTAAATCCTTACTTCTGTACTCTAAGATTGAGCACGATTTTTTCTTTTCCTACATTCGTTTTATCTCTGCCAAGATGAACTTCTCAGATTCTTTTAGGGAAAGCTTTATTTCTCAGTTTCACTTGGATATAAAAAAACAACAAAGCACTTTTCCCTTAGCAGTCAGGGGCTCTGCTTCCCAGTGGGGTAAGAGCTAACGCTTCTGGCCTGGCCTTCGGAAGAATCATCATAGGCACTGACTTGGCAGCATCTCTGTGGAGAGAACACATTTTACCAGGGTTTGAATCCCACCTCTGCCACCTGGGAGCTGCGTGACCTGAGTATCAGGTTCCTCATATGGAAAATGGGGTCATAATAGTCACCTTGCAGAATTGCCATGAGAGCTCAAGGGGTTAGGTATAGAAAATCACCTGTAGTGTTCAGAGATGCAATGGTTACATGGCCAGATTCTGAACCAGAATCTCACTCTACCAGTTTTCATTGACAGTGAGCAGGGTCTCAACTTTCTAGGTTTCAGTTTCCTCGCCTCTTTAATAGGAATAGTGATAGCCCCTATCTCATTGGCCCTTAGAACTGAGTGTGGTACTCAGCGAATGCTATGTTCTGAACTATTATCCACTAGTCCTAGTGCTGCCATGTGGTAAAAGCTCAGGAAGGTTGGTTTCCTTCCCTTCCCACTTCCTTCTCAGAGGCACCAGTGTTGGGTCTTAGGAGCTTACTACCCCCTCACAAAAGTTAAAGGGTGGCAAGGTGGAAACAGCTGTAGTACGTGGAGGAATCCTGGTGTGGCATTATGGGTTAATGCGCTGGACTGCAAGGTCGCTTTGAACTGCAAACTTGGCTATTCAAGCTCACCAGCTGCTCCTCAGAAACCCTAAACAGGGTCGCTGTGAGTCGGTACCAACTCAACATCACTTAACAACAACATAATACCTGGACTAGCTCCTTGTTCTGACTTTCCACAAATGCCTAAGTGCACATGTTTATGAACTAATCCTTCCTGGTAGCCTGAAGATGCATGTTACAGCTGAGGCCATTTGTGAATTTGCACCTTGTCTTTCCTACCTCTGCCCATAGCCTTGTTCCAATTCCAAGAAGCCACAGTCTCTGACATGATGCCCTGGGTCCCTGACTGATCACAGACCCAGCTGTTCTATCTCTTCCCTGACTGTCCTTTTCTTTCCTTTCTTTTTATTTTCTTTTTCTTAACCCCACGAGGCACACTTGGAGGCCCAGGACAAATCAGCCAATGAACCAGATTAACTCCATGACACTGCCCACTGGTGCTGGCCCAAGAGCATTATGGGAACCTGCCTGGGCAAAGCTCTTCTGCCATAGGGAGCTGCAGTTGGTTCCACTGCTAGAGCAGAAAGCAGTGAGGTGGTGACTAGACAGATCAGAGAGGAAAGACATGCTTCCTGGAGGGGAAAATTTGGAGTGAGGTTTTAAAACAAAACAAGCTTAAAAACACATAAGGGAGAAGAGCAGCTATTGTGTCAGAGGAAGGAGGGGTGGGCAATGTGTAAATTAGTTGCTAGGTTTTCATGGCAAATATCTCACATTTAAAAATGGAGCCCTACACAGCCACAGAAGCAGAAAGTAGCTTCGCAGTTGCCAGGAGGGACTGGCAGAGGGATAATGGGAAGTGATAGCTTATGGAGCTGGAGTTTCTTCTTGGAATGATGAAAATGTTCTAAAATTAGGTAGTGGTGACAATTGCACCGTCTGTGGTCATGCTAGAAAACCACCAAATTGTACACTTTAAAAGGGTGGATTTTATGGTGCATTACTTATATTCCAATAAAGCTGTCATTAGAAAAAAGCAGAATCACAGAGTCCTAATATGCTCCTATCCTGGAAAGGTATCTCTGTTCTGCTCATCCCCTATGGCCTCAGGAACTTCCAGCAAGCAGATATGTTCTTGGTCCAATGCCACAAACCATGAGGATAAGCACAAATATTAATTGATGATAACATTTTTCATCTAGTTCAGTGGTTCTCAACTAGGTGGAAATTTGCCCCTGGGGACATTTAACAACGTCTGGAGACTTTGGGGATTGTCATGACTGGGGGTGTGCTACTGGCACCTAGTGGGTAGAGGCTAGGGAAGCTTCTAAACACCTTACAATACATAGGACAGGGCTACCCCCACCCCCAACTACCACCACCATGAAGAATTATCCAGTCTGAAAGGACTCCTGGTGTGGCGCTGTAGGATCAGTACTGGACTTCAAATCACAAGGTCACAGTTCAAACTCACCAGCTGCTCCTCGGAAACATTATGCAGTGTGGCCATGAGTTGGAGCAAACTCAACAGCATTTAACAAACAACAAAGGTCAATAATGCCAAGGCTGAGAAACCCTGATCTAATTGAAACCTACAGTTTCCACTTCCCATCTTGCTTTTTCAATGCAAGTTTTTCTAAGGCAGAGAAATGAGTATCTAAAATGATTCAGAGCTTTCTCTCCAAAATATTTTTCCCTGTAGATAATTGTAGCAATAACATCCTATTTTCAATTTACTCCAGATTCACAAGGAAAATAGGCTTTTCCTGTTATTTCCCAGTTTATTCCTCTTGCAAGCAAAACTAGGTAAAATCTTTACAGAAACATGGTATTTTCTCTAAATTAAAAAGTTTGTATGTTCAATTTGATTATTCTCTACGCTTTTTCCTTGGGCACAAAAACACTTTTATTTAATGGAACACAAAAATAACATTGCTTTTCTCTTTAAAATGAGATTTAGAAGAACAATATCCTTTTGAAAATACGAAAGCATATGCTTATCATTAAAGTATGCCAGAACCAACAGGCAGACTGGTAGAAGGAAGGAACCTGAGTTTTGAGTTAGATTGAGTTTGATTCTCAGCTCTGTTTTCATTTGTTGTGTGGCCATGGGCCCGTCGCTGTTCTCTTCAAAGCTCAATTTCTTCTCCTATAAAAGCAAGGACACTAATCTCATAGTTTAAGGTTCTGTGAGAACCAAGTGATCATGTGTGAGCACTACGCTGATGTTTAATAGACACTCACCCTACTCCTTAGTAAACTGCCTTGGACCAGTCTAGATCACCTACCCCACTACCCCATACCTGACACTCATCACTACCCATCCACCTTTGTTGTTGTTGTTGTCAGGTGCCATCGAGTTAGAACCAACTCATAG
>NW_006408664.1:1885604-1893020 GCF_000296735.1 Chrysochloris asiatica | reverse complement strand
CATCCACCTAGCCACCCTTTAATAAATCCTCATGAGAACCAAGCCCAATGCTCCTTACTAGGGACTAGTGGTAGTTTCTAGAAATAGCACTAAGGAAATGGCTTTTCCACTGGAGGCAGCTCTGTCCATTGCTAGGCCTGGAGCAAGTGTGGTTGGTGATGGTTCCTGCTGTCTCCCTTGACTGGCATCTTGGGGTGTTAAAACAACCATCCCCCTTCTCTGTGGTCAGGCAGGCTCCCAGGGCTTCCCTGAGCAGTACATGACACAGATCCCCTGGTACCTGGGCCACATCTGTGTTCTACTCATGTACATTATGTCTATTGAGTCCTTACCTCTGACTTCAGGTCATCTGGGAGAGTCTTATGGAAAGGAACCATTGACGCTTGTTGAGTACCTACTCACTAGCACCTACTGCTACTTCATACTACTAGTTCTGGTAGCATAGTGGGTTACAAGTTGAGCTGCTAACAGCAAGGTCAGAGGTTCAAATCTACCAGCCACTCCATGGGATGAGGTTTTCTGCTCCCATAAAGATTTACAGTCTCAGAAACCCCATACAGGGTCACAATGAGCTGGAACCAACTCCATGGCACATAACCACCAACACCACTAGCATTATGTGAGACACTTCACACCCACCATCCCGTTTAATTGTTTGCAGTAACCATGGTCATAATTATAATAACAGACCTGTAAGGAGCCCTGGTGGTGCAATGGTTAAGCACTAGGTTGCTAAGCAAAGGGTCAACAGTTTGAATACACCTGCCCTTTTGTGAAGAAAAGACGTGTTGATCTGCTCTGATAAAGACTGTTGTTGTTGTTGTTAAGTGCTATCAAGTCGGTTCTGACCCATAGCAACCCTGTATAGGGTTTCCAAGGAGCAGCTGGTGAACTTGAACCACCGACCTTACAGTTCAAATGGTTTTGTAGTCTGGTGCATTAACCCACAGCGCCACACCAGGAAGCTCTATGAAGCAGTTCTACTCTGTTCTATAGGGTTGCTAGGAGTTGGGATTGACTTGATGGTACTCCACAGCAATAACAATGATTGCTTGGCTGTGTGCCAGACACTGTGTTCAGCACTTCACTTGCATTAACTCATTTTAACATCACAACACACATGTAAAGAAGGCACCAATATTATCCCCATTCAATAAGTGAAAAAACTGAGGCACATATTACTTGATCAATTTTTCTCAAGGATTTACAAGAGGTGAGTCAGGACTTGTACCTTTTCCACCATGTAAGAAGCTAATGCTGCCCTAAAAACTTTGCTTTCCTCATCCTGCTCCTCCTTACCCTAAACTGGTTCCTTGCCGCAACTAACCTCCCTTGGCTTAGCTAAAGCCCTGTGCTATTTGGAGCACTGTCCATAGGTCTCATGGTTCAGGAATAAGCCAAGCTCCATCTGATTCAAATGTGGAATGCTAGAGTCAAGTGTAGGTTCTGAATCTCAGACATGAAATTTTATTTAAGTCAAAAGCGTACATTTTAAACTAGAATAATACTAATAATAATAAACTGAGACAGTCTTACTATCGTTTTCTACTTCCCTTGGGATCGAGAAACATTTGTAGAGTCCTCTGTGGGCCCATTCCCTTACAGGTTAGAAGGTCCCACAGTGCCCTTCTGTACACGCTACCACTGCTACGAAAGTCCTGATCTGCACGCCACAATGTCAAGAGAGATCTATATCCGAGTATCCAAACCTCTCTTCCACTTTGAGCTAGTTATTTCCTTCCAATAAGTTGCACCTTCATGGATAGTACTAAATTCAATGACACCTCCACACTTACCAGATGAAGAAAGGATCACACCTCCCAGAACAGTTTTGAGCCATAATCAATTGCCATGCCCAACGCAGTCCTGACTGAGTGAAGAAATGACCTTGAGGAAAATGGAATGTAGATAACGGAATGTACCAAACAGCCCAGTATTTCATCACATGCCACCTGAGTCAAAGGAAGCACAAGGAAACAATTTATCACTGATGAATCATCCATCAGAGATCTTCCCCAAATGATATTTTCCCTCCATTTAGAATGCCTTTTCCCATTTTTCTCCCAACTTCATGTCACTCATCCTTCAAGAGATGTAGCTCAACTGCTCCCACCTCTGAGAAATCTTTCTTCTATACCCACCAAATTAATTGCCCCATCATCTAGATCTCCATAGTTCTTCATACTTTCCACAACTCCAACACTTAACTGCACTTGAAATGGTCTATTTAAGTCGGATTCCTCAGCCAAACTGAGCTGGGGGCAATGACCAAGTGTGCTTTTCTCTGGAGCCCCACTGCTTAACAGTTCCTGGAAAAGAGTAGTCAGCGAAAGCCTTTGTCAGAGGAGAGGAAATAGAGGACAGGAAGAGGGGAGGGGGAAAATGGAAGTCCAATAGAATAAAGCGAGCACATCTAGAAGTCTTCCTCAAACAGTGGATGCTGTTGAATGCTGTGTGCTGTTGAGTTGACTCTTTACGCATAGCAATTCCGTGTGACTGAGTATAACTACCCCCTAAGGTTTTCTAGGTTGTTGTCTTTACAATAACAAACTGCCAGATCTTTTCTGCCAAGGGGCAACTGGTGGATTTGAACTGCCAGCTGTCTAGTTAACAGTTGAGCACTTTAACCATTGAGCCACCAGGGATCCTTGAAGAATGGGTGACATGATAGAAGTTGTAATCATTTCCTAGGACTGCCACAACAAATTACCACAAACATGATGACTTAAACCAACAGAGATGTGTTCACTCACAGTTCTGGAGACTAGACATTTAAAATCAAGGTGTTGCAGGACTTGCTCTCTTTGAAGTTCATAAGAGAAAGTCATTCCTTGTCCCTTCCAGCTTCTGGTGGCCCCACCCATTCCTTGGGTTGTGGTTGTTTTTGCTGTGAAGTGTCGTCGAGTCAGTTCTGACCCATAGCGACCCTGTATAGGGTTTCCAAGGAGCAGCTGGTGAGCTTGAACCGCCAACCTTGCGGTTCAAATGGCTTTGCAGTCTGGCGTGTTAACCCACAGCGCCACACCAGGACTCCGTCACTCCATCTTTACGTGGTCATCTTTCCTACATGTACCAAATCCCTGTCTTTTCTCTTATAGGGTCATAAGTCATTAGACTTAGATGACACTTTAAACCCAGGATGATCTTGTCTCCAATCCTCAACTCAATTACATCTGCAAAGACCCTATTTCCAACAAACAGCACATTCACAGAGAGTGGGAGTTAGAACTTGAACATATGTTTTGAGAGCCACATATATAGTACAGAAATAAACACATCTTCAAGCCCATCATCACTGTCCCAAGATGTTCCTAGAGTGAGACACTCCATTCCAGGCCTTTCCAACCTTGTCACCACAGAGACCACATTTAAACAGCAAACAGTTGCCATGGAGTTGGCTGTCCATTATGGTGAGCCCATGTATAAAGAGAGTAAATACTGTGTTCCATAGGATTTTCAATGGTTGGTTTTTCAGAGATAGATCACCAAGTCTTTCTTCCAAGGTGCCTCTAGGTGGACTCGAACTTTCAATATTTCTGTTAGCAGCTGAGTGCATTCACCATTTATACCACTAGGAACTCCACATAGAAATGGTAACAGTCCAGTGATACACTAGGGCAAAAATGGCTACTCACAGCCTGACTCAGTCACTGAGAAAATATGGCTGTCCCATGGTCCAAGCTAATTTACCTGCATATATGACACAAGTTATAGAAGATAAGGTTAGAATTTGACAACCCAAATCTCTCTGACGGGTTTATCTTAATTCTCTTGAAAGCAGAATCTGAGACAAGGGCTGGTGGAAAGGAGAGTCCAAGGAGCACAAGGGAGGGAGCTAATGGTGAGAGTGGGTCACAGAAAAGGGAAAACCAATATAGGTATGTGTTACGGAAGTGCCCATCATTTTCGTGAGACTCCTTTGACCCATTCCCAGCAGCCATAGCCTATCACCAATGTTCTGTAAACACCTAAGAGACACAAAACCTGGCACCAACAACAGCAACCTCATAATATCTAACTAGATGGATTCTCACAAGCAATGTTTGCTTCCAGGTTGTCCCCTTATTCTTCTCCAGCATGCACCCCACCAGAATTTCTTGCTCTCTTAACTTGGCCTCTAAATAGCTAGAAACTGGTTAGGCCAGTCGGCCTCTTGCCTATGCTCCAGTCCTCTTTGTCTGTGAAAAATGCTAGAAAGGGTCCAGGATCCCCCTCCTTTTCCCCATTAACTTTTTCTTCCCAAGTAGTATGGATCTTACCTTTGTGGCTACAAGTCCCATTTAGAGTTCAGTTCTTCATCTTCTTTCATTATTCCAATTAAGTTTCTAATTACGTGCAGGGCATGGCAACAACTACACAGAAGACTGGTGTTTTTCACTCATTCCTTTCCATGGGACCTGAGAGAAATGGATATTTAGTAATGATGTTGACTTTTTTTGCCTGAAGTTTGAAGAGAGAAAGGCCCAATTTTCCTTTATGTGGAATATTTCTATCCAGCCCCAATGTGGGACTCTGGAAAAGGACATTCCTAGATAGAATTCACTTCACATCTCTATTTTGTATTCTGACAGTGTTTGGAGTATAATCTGTCCTTCCTGAAACACCCTAATCAACTAACTTGGCCAAGTTCTTTTCCTAAACAAACGCTGTTCAGCTTCCAGTTCTTTTCCGCAAGAAATACCAAATTGGCCGCTTTGTGTTTTGCTGGTGAGCCCTGAGACCTTTATTTCATTATTAGGCACTCCCTGGCCTACAACGATAAATGCCCAGAATACCTAAAACTGTCTATTGTTGAAGTTCATTTCATTTCATTTCTGTGCCTGCTTCCGTTGGTGATCTCGAACATGTGCTGTATATCAAAATGTTACCAGAGGGAAGAAAATACATGAATAAGATGATTACAATGGCAGAAGAATCCAATTATTTGAAAATACCCACGTTTCTTTTCAGATGTAATCGTTCATCCTATCATTTATGCTAGGATGATATTCAGTGTTGACTGATGTTAGCAATAATCAGTTAAATTTTTTAGGAATATAATCTCACATGTGCTAGAAAATATATGTGGCTCAATTTTCCATATTAAAGTGAAAAAGTAATTTTTATAAAAGCAGTTTTTGCAGAGGGTATTCAGCCCTCTTGTACAGAGCTGGGGAGGTAATTGCAGTGGGTAGAGTCAGCCTGCCCATGCTAGGCTCGCATCTCAGCAAGACCTGACAACCCTGGGAATTTGACAGGGCTCATTTGCAGCTTCAAAGACAGGAAGCTTTTAAATTCACAGCTTTCATAAGAGTTGGATATAAGGAATTGTGGTGATGCTGACATTTTGCCCCTTAACTCAGCTGTGAGTCAGAGCACAAACTATCACAGTGCCAAAATGTTTAAGGGATGACTTTAATGTTCTCGGCTGGATGAGGATGGGTCATATATGCTCTTGTTCCATGCCCCGTGACCCCTCTGGGGCCACTGTATAATTTATCATCCAAACAGGGATACATCTAAGAGAAAAAGCAGCCACCTTTAATATTTTGCCAGGGAAACAGCCATAAACAAGGGCTATCTGAGGAAAATTGGGGAATGTGTCCAACTCAGCACTTGCCTTTCTTTCCTTTCCTCTCCCAAGACCTCCATCTCATCACATCTCAGCTCTGGACATTCAAACCTTCATGCGCCTAGTGGCCTTGTGGATAGCAGTGGTGAGGCAGGGGACATGCTGGGGCAGCCATCTCTCCAGCATGACCCTCAATCCCACATTCAGTTTTTGCCACTGCCAACATGTAAGCCCTCATTGGGACAGTTTAGTAATGCCCTCAGCAGGGATGTATGTGGATTCCAAATGCAAGTGGGGAAACTTTCTCAGTCCTCAGTCGAGCCTTCCATTACTAAGGCCTGTCTCACCTCACCACACCAGCTCCTTCAACTCATTTATACCATGGAATCTAATTTTTTTTAAAAACTTTCATTGACTCAATCTTGACTAATGGTGACTCCGTACGTGTCAGAGTAGTCTTGTGTGCTCCAAAGGGTTTTCAATGGTTGTTTTTGGTTTTTGTTTTTTGAGGTAGATTACCAAGCCCTTCTTCTGAGGTACTCTAGGTGGATTCAGTTAGCAGCAAGCAAGTTAACCATCTGCTCTACTCAGGTACTCCTCATAGAACCTCAAAGTGCCCGGTGTTGTAAGTAAGACAAACAGCACTAAATAATCTTCTGGCTAAACAATACTTAGTCTTAATGCCAGAAATAGACTTATAATCATAGATTTGGGAGCTTTCTTGAAAACATGGCTGCTCCATTCACTGATCTTCAAGGAAATTGTTTAAGTCACATCAGAATATTTTGTTCTTAGAATTTATTTGGAAATGGGCTCTTAAAACTTCTTTTGATAAATCTGTCCTCATATTTGCCAACACAAGCAACCAGAAACTTTATGTTTAATATGCCCTGGAGTTAGGACAATTTTCTCTTGTCTGCCAGAGTGGAGCATCCTCTGCAGATCCCCTTCTTTACACTTTTCTTTCTAACACTTCAATCGTTAATTTCCGAGGCTGTAAATCTTGTTCCAAATGGTTTCACATTCATTTTGGTTGCATGGATTTCCAGAAAGATGGTTTAGGAAGGATTACTTGTAGTTTTCCTACCCATTATTTCTAAATCCTAGAACTCTGACTCTTATAACCACAACATTATTATTTATGGCTTCCCATAAACCAAAAACCAAACTCACTGCCATCAAGTCAATTCTGACTCATAGTGACCCTGTTTAGGATTTCCAAGGCTGGAAGTTTTTACAGGAGCAGAAAGCCTCATCTTTCTCCCACAAAGCAACTAGTGTGTCTGAACCATTGTCTGAACCATTGACCTTTCAGTGAAAAGTCTGTGCTTATCCTACATTGCTATACCAGGACTCCTGTGACTTCCCATGTTGCCGTGGTTGTTAAGTGCCATTGAGCCATTCTGACTCATAGAGATCTTGTATAGGGTTTCCAAGGATCAACTGGTAGGTTTGAACTGCCAGCCTTGTGGCTAGCAGTCCAGTGCTTATCTTACAGGGTCCCACCAGGACTCAACAGCTTCCTACGTTG
The DNA here is from genome assembly GCF_000296735.1 of Chrysochloris asiatica. Taxonomy (NCBI): domain Eukaryota; kingdom Metazoa; phylum Chordata; class Mammalia; order Afrosoricida; family Chrysochloridae; genus Chrysochloris; species Chrysochloris asiatica. Next base: position 1,885,938 of record NW_006408664.1, on the reverse strand, counting down.
TTGTTGTTGCTGTTGTGAAGTGCCGTGGAGTCGGTTCCAATCCATAGCGACCCTGTATAGGGTTTCCGAGGAGCAGCTGGTGAGCTTGAACCGCTTACCTTGCAGTTCAAATGGCTTTACAGTCTGATGCATTAACCCACAGTGCCACACCAGGATTCCATGTCCTTGAACACTCAAGGAAGTGAAATCAATATTCAAAATCAAGTGGTAAAAGGATGGCTTTGCCCAAGTAAGGCAGAGAAGCATTTAGGTGTCCCCACAACTTCCCATGTTGTTGTTGTTGTTAAGTACTGTGGAGTCGGTTCCAACTCATAGTGACCCTGCACAGGGTTTC
>NW_006408664.1:1869297-1884234 GCF_000296735.1 Chrysochloris asiatica | reverse complement strand
TAAAACTCCATTTCTCTCCATCTTGAGAGGTTTAGGTTAGGATTATTGGATCATTCTGTTGTCTTTTGGTAATTTTGTTATTGTTGTTGTTAAGTGCCATCCAGGTCAGTTCCAATTCATAGCCACGCTGTATAGGGTTTCCGAGGAGTTGCTGGTGAGCTTGAACCACCGACCTTGTGGATCAAATCGACTTTGCAATCCAGCACATTAGCCTACAATGCCAAAAATAGTTTATCTTACATATCAAATTACCTGTCCTATTCAACATGTTTGGTTTTTCTTAGGCATTTATTTTTATTCATATTCAACTTCATATGACTATTTGGTCTTCTTTGTCACAATCTAAAAATGTGCATTCTTGAAAGGGGAAAAGAATTTCTCATTCTAAATTCTAGAACTTAAATATTAAGTAAAAGTAACAATTAAAGTAAATGATACCATTTTGCAGTTCAATGCCCTTAAGCAATCTTTAACAATCTCTAATGAACTTGTCTTATGAAGAAACAATTTCTACAGGATGTAGAATAAAGAATGATAGCTCCAATTCATTTATAACCACTGTCCTTTGGGAAGAGTCAAAGAATTGCTTGCTAAACATTTGGATGGACTGGTGGATTTTTTATTCTTATTCATCAACATTGTCTGTCTTACAAGGTAAGCACCTGAGCAACCTGTTTTGCTGAGTATTATAGAGAATACCAGCATGTAACGAACGTTCTAGGAACCTTGTGATAACAGCCACTGTTCTGGATAAAAAGTAATGGGAAAAAGGACTGAGACAAATCAAGACAAATATTAACCTTTATTTAGACTCAAATTACATGTCCTATAATTATCAGACAAAAAGAAAATTAGAGTCAGCATTATTAAATCCCCTTAAGCTAAAAATGGGTAAGGGCGATAATGACCACTTACTTTGGAACATCTCGCATTAATATGAGTCCAAAAATATTCCAACATCTGGTGGAGAATATAACTTTCTGCATTTTATAAATATTGCCGCCGTAGGGTATTGAGAGTCCTAGGTATTCAATAAAATGATTTAAACTCATGAACGGTCAAGCCAAGATTTAAACTCTAAAGAAAATAAACTACTATGCATGTGAAATAATCAATACATTAATTCTCCATTTGTGGAAGACCTGCCATATTGGTAGCTACCCACCTAGGAAAATCGTCTCTTTCTAAGGTCCCAAAAGACTGGAGAAGTGAGAAAATACAGACTAGCATCCAATGTAGTGTGTCAAACTGAAACATCTAGAATGTGGTGTTAAACTATGTGTCATCCTGCATCTGAGACTCCAAAATCAAAATTCAAAAAGAAAAGCATCTTTGAACACCTTTCAAGCTTACTAAGAGGGCATGACAAAATGTCTGGGGAAATCAAATATGATGAAGAGAATTTCTTAAGCATAAAAAATAAAATAAAATAAAATAATCTTTAAACATGAGGCACTGTTACTGATCCACTAGAAAATAATAAAGTTCAATATCAATTGCAGATGTTGGTCTGTTTCCCCTGTAGCTTCCCAAGTTCTTCTCATCATTCATTACTGCACAGAACAAATATTCCACATTTATTCTTAAAGTGTTAGAAAACACTTCAACTGTTTAAATAGCATATTGACTTAATTTCTCAATCTACCATCACTTTAATAATAGCTAGCATTTAATTAATTCATACAAGGCACTATGCTAAGAAATTTATTTGCATTTTTTATACATTCTTCATAACAATTTGTAGAAAGTGGTATTTTGGTGGGGGTGAAGTTAGATAACCCAATGCAAATAGACCTATGCAAAAAAGGAGTTTGTTATTGTTAAGTGCCATTGAGTTTGTTCCAACTCTTAGGGACCCTGCACAGGGTTCCTGAGGAGCAGCTGGTGGGTTAGCAGTCCAGTACTTATTCTACAGCACCACATCAGGACTCCAAAAAGGGAATTTATGAGATCATATAAGAAAAACTCCAAGGCTGGCTATAGGCACAGCTTGGTGAAGGGCTCCACGTCACCATATCTATTTTCCTCTCTCATCATTGCCTGGCTCTGGGTTTACTCTATTCTTCACTTGTATTGCCCCTCGTAATTTCAAGACAGTGGTCAACTGCTCCAAACCTTACTTCCTTTCAGGTTCAGGATTCAGATTCAGGACTATCCCAGCATTTTCAGCTGGTTCTTAATGGATCACATGCCAATCTCTATATTCTTTTGAGGTCAGGATATTAGTGTGCGATTTTCTTAAGTCCATGTCTCACAATGCATCTTTGAGTGGTAATATGAAGTCTCACCCATCAGGGAGAAAGGTGACTCCTATAAGCATTGAACTGCTAACTGCAAGGCTGGTGGTTCAAATCCAACAGTGGCTCTTCAGATGAGACTGTCTGCTCCCATAAAGATTTCAGGGTAACTATGACTCAGAATTGACTTGGTGGCAGTGGGTTGGAGAAGAGAGTTGTGGAATTGATCCCAGAAGCAGAATAAGTGGATACTAGATAAACATCTAATACAAAACTTATAATAAAAGCCAGAAAGGTTGAAAATATTATTGGAGGGGGAAATAGCAAGATCCAAGGGTGTAGAAGACTATAAGGAGATAGAATTTATTACACAAGCAGAATACAGTGATTAAAAAGTGAGAAACAACATTGGGTAGGCAGGATATGGGCAAAATATGGAAGGTCTTAAATTAGACCTGAATGTTTAGATTCGATTTAATAGAGTTGGAGAAATAAGGAGAAAACTAATTGTGAGAAAATGGGCTTTCTGGAACTAGAAAGCTGGATGCAGAGATGTGATTCAGCGACAACTGGGTATTAACTCTGCTCTCACCATCCCTGAAGTGTTGGCCTTATTGATGCTGAGTTTGGCTCAAGAACAAGGAGAGCCTAGGGATGTTTATAAACATTCTCTGAAACAGAAGCACATAGACTGTTAGTGTGAATTCTTCTGAAATGTTGATATAAACCTTGAGATTGAAAGGTCATGGTCTTAGCAAGAATTGTGCTTTCATGGTCTAGCAAGAAGTACATAGTATTACTGGCAACTCCAAGCCACTATAAGGATTTCAAAGGCTAAGAGAAATTATGCTGAAATATGCTATATCTTGTACTGCTTTGCAGGGCTTCCAATAAAATTTTGTATCTTTGGCTTTTTAAGACAAGAACTTAAATGTAACTTTACAGTTGAACATATGTGAGGGAGTCTGTGGAAAGGAGCTTGCAATACATATTCATGGTAGGTCTCTTTCTACCAATCCACAGTCCAACTCTAACATCACAGTTGTGCCAAAGGTGTGATTGACGTAGGTGCCCCCTATTACAATGATTGGACTTTAGGAAGGATAGCAACAGATCAAAGGAAGAAAATGTGAGCTAAACTAACTGGGTGGAGACTGTAGTTTTCAAGTCAGTTCTGACTCATATCAACCTTTTCACTCAGCAGTCCAGAGCTTACTCAGCAGAGCCAAAGTAGAACTATGGATAGAGACTGTTGTTGTTATTGTTAAGTGCCCTTGAGTCAGTTCCAACCCATAGCGACCCTGTATAGGGTTTCCGAGGAGCAGCTGGTGAGCTTGAACCACCAACCTTGCAGTTCAAACACATTAATCCACAGCGCCACACCTGGACTCCACGGATGGAGACTCCATAACCCTTAATAAGAGACTGACATTTTTGAAGGCTGTTTTTTAGGGAAATGAATATTAATGGAATTCCTCTACTATTTCTTCACTTCTAACAAGTGGGTCCCAGTGGACAATTTTAAAAGGCATTTTTCAGAGACACTTGACTGAGGACATAATTCTCCAGTGTCTGCTAAGTAAGCCAGTCATGCTATTGGAACAACTGAAGGTCTTCAAAGGTAAAGGAGGCTTAGAGCTTGTCCTCCAGGACTCAAGGGGGTTTATCTGCCTCTCACATCTAGGACCATCGTGTGAAGGTCTCTGTTGAGTTCCCACCAAGCAGGACCTGGGAAACAGCCAAGGTTTTGGAAGTATGAGGATTGAGCATGAAGCTGAGAAGTACTTTAATTCTTATTTACTGACCTGTTCCCAAAGAATGGAAGACAAAATAATAGGGATTAAGAGAGAATTACTAACTAGACTGGAGAGCTACATTAATGTCAGTGAAGGGAAAGACAACACAATACAGTGGAGGTCAGCACATGACTAAGGTAAAGGAAGATACTGGGAGGTAGGCAAGATTAAAAGGCAGAATCGCAATTAATTTATGTACAAAATCCTGAAAAAACAATAACAACAAACAAAACTTTTCTAGTGGATACATAGATAGATATGTAAGCTGGATGGGTATAGTTCGATGTATGGCAATACACCCACAAGCATATACAGGTTTGGTAGAGGATATTTCCATATACATACTTGTGTGTGCAACAAATATATCAGTATATAGTAAAGCACACAAAGGGCAAAGTATGCATACCTCTTTTCCATAGCCAAATAACTTGAAGGACTCAGTCATATTGTTTGAGGGCTTAGGACTATAGTCTTGGGGGACATCTAGGTCAATTGGCATAACATAGTCCGTAAAGACAATGTTCTAAATCGTGCTTTGGTGAATCGTAAGTCCTGGTGTGGTGCTGTGGGGTTAATGCACTGGACTGAAAAGTTGGTTTGAACCACAAGATTGGTGGTTCAAGCTCACCAGCCACTCCTTGGAAACCCTATACAGGGTCTCTTTGGGTCAGAACTGACTCGATGGCACTTAACAACAACTAGTCTTAAAAGCTTTTGAGTGGCAAAAAAGAGTGAAGAAGATCAAAGACTCAAAGAAACTGTTAGCCCAAAGAACTAATGAATCACATAAACTACAACCTCCATCAGCCTGAGATTGAAAGAAATAGATAACCACTACCCACCTTCTGCTCAGAACAAAAGACCACAACAGAAGATCCTGGACAGAGTGGGGTAAACATGTAGGACAAACTGCAAAATCATAGAAAAGACTACACTTACTGGTCTGATGGACTCCTTGTGAGGCGCTGTAGGATCAGCTCTGGACTGCGAACAACCAGGTCGACAGTTCAAACTCACCCACTGCTCCTCAGAAACCCTATACAGGGTGGCTATGAGTAGGAGCTGACTTGACAACACTTAACAACAGTTGGTCTGATAGACACCTTTCAAACTGGAATTGAACCCACTCCTGGAAATCACCTCTCAGTCTAACAAGTGCGTGGACAGTGACACCCATGAGTAACATGCTCCTCAGAACAGTCGACCATATGAGACCAGAGGGCAGCATTTACCCAAAAACAAAGAGGATGGCAGGGGCAGGAAAGATGATTGAATGGAAACCAGGAACTCCAGAAGGAGGATGTTATTACACTGAGGGGAATGTAATTAATGTCACCAAACAAACTGCATTTAAACTGTTGAATGGGAAACTAATTTGCTCTGTAAACTTTCACCCAAACCACAATAAATTTAAAACAAACAAACAATAGTTTACCTTACCTAATAAAAAATGTTGGCCTTGAGAATATGCTCTTTTAGAACTGTCTATCCAGAATCAAATTGATAAGAGCAACTTGAAAGCTTAGGCAGAAACCTTAATTGGCAGTGAATGTATGCTAATGAGGAAGAAGCAACTCACAAAAAGAGGGTGCAACGTTGTACAACTTGAAGAATGTACTGAATTGCATATGTAGAAGATTTCCGGTTGGTGTATGTTTTGCTGTTTATATCCTTGACAACAACAACAAAATCAATAGAATTTTTAAGAAAAATATCAAGGTGGATTAAGTAGATTCAAAAGACTAAACACTGTTTTTACTGACCTTTCAAGAAACAAGTAGCCAAAGAGAGCACTGTTTCTGAGTTAAAATTTTGTCTCTAAAATTTCATGCAAAATAGTTCCCCTGGTATGCACATTTGACGTTGAGACAGACTTGAAGAAACGTTCAAGGAACATTTGGGTTAAAATTCGTGTTCTAAAGTTTTATGGTTTCCTAAAGTAATAACATAAGGAGCTCTGGTAGCGTAGTGGTTACGAATCGGGCTGCGAACCTTAAGGTCAGCGGTTCGAAACTACCAGCCGCTCCGCGGGAGAAAGATGAGGCTTTCTAATCCCGTAAAGATTTTCACCCTCGGAAACCCTGTACAGGGTCGCTATGGGTCGGAACCGACTCGACGGCACTTAACAACAACAACAACAAAGTAATAACATAGCATTTTTCTTGATTAAATGGTTTTTGTTGTTATTCAGTACTGTCAAGTCAATTCTGACTCATAGCTGACTCTGTATAGGGTTTTCAAGGAGCCGCTGGTGAATTTGAACTGTAGATCTTGTGGTTCAAACTGGCCTTGCGGTCCCATGCTTTCTCCCACAGAGCCACGTGCAACTGATTATTGAAACTTCTCCTTGAAACAGGTATGCGTATGTAACCTGGCCTAGTACGGTGTCCTGGCTAAATATGATGGTGGTGGCTGTGTGCTATCAAGGAGGTTCCAATTCATAGCGTATATGGTTTTCAAAGCTGTAACTGTTTATGGGAGCAGAAAGCCAATCTTTTTCCTGTGGGTGGCTGATAGATTTGAATTGCTGACCTTGTAGTTAGCAGCCCAGCTCATAACCCGTTACGCTACCAGGGATTCTTCAATGTTTTATTGTTGTTGTTAAGAGCCATCAAGTCAGTTCCAACTCATAAAGACCCTGTCTAGGGTTTCCTAGGAGCAGCTGGTGGGTGCGAAGTGCATTATCCTGCAGAGCCACATCAGAAGTCCTTCAATGTAGGAAAACTAAAAGGAGATAAGTAAGGATGTTCATGGTTTCCAAGAATACTGAATTGAAATTGTTCAAGAGAATTCAACTAAAACATTGAATATCTAACTTCTGTGTTTTAAAGACATGATTTTGTTTAAGGAATAAATGATCTTGTTGGATTAGAGCCAATGGAGACAAGGGAAAGACTGGCAATGCGCCCAGCATCTTCAAAGCTAGATATCTTAGGAAAATAAGTGTTTCTCCTTTCTTTTGGATCACCTTAGAATCTTGGCTTAAGGCCACAATTTCCTTGGTATATGAGCTTCTGAGCTAACAAGGAGGATTAGACAGCTGTGCCTCTTTCTTTTCTTTAGTATAATGTTGGGAAATGTTGTAGAAGATGAATATAGTAGAATTTGGGGGAATAGAAAATGGATAGTATTGAGCAGAGGGTACAGTATTGAGCATTAGAAGAAAAATCAAGGTTTTTATGAGAAAAGATGTCTGATGGAGACAATAAACAAAAAGAGTTGACAAAGAGAAAAGAGACAGATGCTTGCTGAAGACGTTCTGCAGTATTGCTTATTGTACAAACACGAGACAGAGCAAACCGACAGGACCTGAACCCTGCTCACAAGTGAACTATGCCCCATAGCCACCTATGCACTCAACCCCCCTATGCCAGAAATACAGAAATGCAACCCACGCCCATCCCAGAACTACTCAAGCTCAATAAGCAAAGCAGTGAGATGGGGAGGAGATTGATTTGAGACTTAACTAGAAGAAGGAGAAAAGGAACTCCCCAGCTTTCAAAGGAAAAGACACAGAGTAGAGGAGGCTACATGCTTCGGCAGTATCACCTTTCCGATTGCAACTGGTTGCTGTCAATTTCAATTCCAACTCATAGTGACTCTGTAGAACAGAGCAGAACCATCCCAAAGGGTTTTCAAGGCTATAAAATCTATTTGGAAGCAGACTGCCTGCCCCATCTTACTTCCCTAGAGTAGCTGCGAGATTGAAAGCACCAACCATTCAATTAGTAACCAAGTGCTGTTACACCATCCCTGGAGTTCTTTGTACTACCCTTGTTGTTGTTGTTAAGTGCCATTGAGTCGGTTCTGAGAGTAGCTGGTATGTTTGAACTGCTGACCTTGCAGTTAGCAGTCTAGTGCTTATCCTATAACACCACACAAAGGGTCCGTATTACTCTTGTTGCTGTTAACGGCCATTGAGTCAGACCTGACTTAAAGAGGTTTGAGGTTCCTGAGGAGCAACTGGTGGTTTTGAAGCACCAACCTTGTGGCTAGTAGTCCAGAACTTATCCACACCAGGATTCCCTGTTCTACCCTTAGATCGGAATGAAACCTTGCCTAAGCCCCACCCAATAGAGGGCTCTGAGTATTGGTTCAGGAGTTCTTGAGTCTACAAACAGTTAAGCACTCAACTACTAACTGGAAGTTAGAGGTTTGAACCCACCTTTCTGCTCCCTTAAAGATTTACAACCTCAGAAACCCTGTACAGGGACGCTATGAGTTGGAACCGACTCTATGGCACATAACCACCACCACCAGAGGTACCTAAAAAAAAAAAGGAAAAAAGTCCTTCAGATTTGCTTCTGAAAGGTGACAACTTTTTGAAAACCACAGTCCTACTCAGCACACATGACTCATCATGAGTCAGAATCAACTTGATGGCAACTCGTTTGTTTTTTGTTTGTTTGGGTGTATTTCTTCATCTGGGCCTAATAAGAAATGCAAAAATGCAAATTATCTGACTAATCATTCTGGGTCAGAGGGCACGATGCAGCAAAATAGTTTTGTAATCAAGTCCTCAGACAATTAAACCAAACCCACAGGCATTAAGTTGATTTCTACTCCTAGTGATCCTGTAGGACAGAGAAGTGCCCCGTAGGGTTTCCAAGGTTTTAAATCCATGCAGAGCGGACTGCACATCTCTCTCCTGGAGAATGACTGGAGAGTTTGGCCTTTCTGACAGCAGTCAAGCACTTTAACTGCTGCTCCACAAGGACTCCTCAAACACCAGTGGGTAGATAACAAAGAGCATCCTTGGAGTCAGATGATAAACTCTGCTCCATGACTGTAGAATCAAGTCATGAAGGCAATGAGACCATTCAGGGATCCTGGGGTCAGACACAGGGCTCTTGAAGCCAATGGCCTTGAAATATGTAATATTCCCTAAATGGAAGGGCACAGTTGCTTGAATTAGACCTTCTGGAATGATGGTATGAGTCCATAGCAAATCACTTAGAGATAGGCTATCTCTCCTGACCTGAATATGCACCTAACCTACTTATAGCTCATAAGTAAACCAGGAACCTCATGTCACCTCACTGTGAATGTGAATGTGGGGGGGACCAAAAGGGGGATGTGGGAGGATCTCTTTTTCCCAATTTATAAATCTATAACCTACATGACACAGTTATATAAATCTATAACCCACTTTCTTTATCCTGTAAAAAAAAGTTCACATAAGCAAAACAAACGGGAGTGCCATTTCTGGAGCAAGAAGTCAGAAATCTCTGGGTTTTACCCTCTACCCATATCAAAAGTAATGGCATTCACTGATAGCTAGAGTGTTTCTATTTCGTTGGCTGAAAAGTAAAGTTTAGCTTACAAATATTTTTCCCTTATGTCTCACAGGACGCTGTGAAATTTAACTAGAAGGCATTTATGATATCTGATGAAAGGTACTCATTAAGTATAATTGTTATCATTATCTGAATTCTATTTTTACTTTCTTCATTTTTAAAAACATAACTGGCATTATGTCCACAAGATTGCTGGCATTAGCATTTTTACCCACTTGTAGTTGTTGTTAAGTGCAGTCCAGTCGGTTCCAACTCACAGAGACCCTGTATAGGGTTTCCGACGAGTGGCTGGTGAGTTTGAACCACAGACCTTGTGGTTCATTTGACCTTGTGGCCCAGTGCTTATCCTACAGTGCCACACCAGGACTCTTTTACCCACTTACCCATACTTAAAGGAACTCTGGTAGTGTAGTGGGTTACACACTAGCCTGCTAATCACAAGGTCAACAGTTCGAATCTACCAGTTGCTCCGTGGCAGAAAGATGAGGTGTTCTGCTCCTATAAAGATCTACAGCTTCAGAAATCTGACACAGGATCCCTATGAGTCCGAACCGACTCTACAGCACAAAACAGCAGCAGCAGCACCCACACTTAAGTGCCTGTCCTGGCCCAGGCATGTACCTCTAAGTCCTGGTTCCCTGTGTATGGGAACCCAGAACATCCTAGGTCTCATGCTTCTGTAGTTGCCATTCTCTGGCAAGCATAACATTCCTTTCCTAAATAAATGCGTCAATAGTTGGCTTGCTGTGGGTACAATTAGTCACTTTCTCAAACTGAGGAGCAAAGGGCTAATTGTTCTGCAAGTGGACAATTGCTGCTGTAATTATTAGCTGCTGTAATTTTTCATCCATACATAATTGCACACGCAAGGACGAGGAGAGCTCAGACTGTCTTCTTATGATTCCGCCCATAGGGCTTCTTCTCATTGTTATGCTCAGGTTTTTTTCCATTTGTATCGGTCACAGTTGGTTGTGCTTTTCCATGATTGTCCTTTTTCACTTTGTAAAATATAAATGCAAAAGCAGTTTTGGAGTTTGTTTTTTTAAAAAAGTTTTCCAGAACAATTTAAATACTGAATCAGCCCTCGAGAGTCATTGTTTGGCGTTAAATGTAACTTGAATATTTACAATGACAAGTTTCTAGCTGAAGTTTATGGAATTATAGAAAAGAAACTAAAATTTCCCTTCAGCTCCTGGTATACTGCAAACCCTGCTCTTCTCAGAGAGCATGAAAAGCAAGAAAAGGAATTTCATATCCTCTTGCGGGACCTTCATTTCAGGGCTATACTTAAAACTTTAAAAGGTCTAAGCACTGTATGCTTCCAAATTCACTTCCGAATTCTAAAATCATCAATAGTAGTAGCAAGTTAGTTAGTACTTTTTGTGGGCAGAGGAGCCTGGTGGTGCAGTGGCTAAAGCACTTGGCTGCTAACTAAAAGGTCTGCAAAACCACCAGCCATTTCATTGGCCCTCTCACACACCAAGAGAGATGTGGCCACTTTGGAAACTCTACTCTGGGAAGTTCTACTCTGTCCTATAGTGTTGCTGTGAGTCTAAATCCACTCAAAGGCAATGGGTGTTTGCACTTGTCTTTGGGGATGGTGGAATCAAACTAGCCATATCTAAGGTTAGAATGGAGTCCTGGTATGGTACTGTAGGAAAAATCCTGGACTACTAACTGCAAGGTCTGTGGTTCAAACCCACCAGTCATTCTTCAGAAATCCTATACAGGGTTGCTATGAGTAAGAACCAACTCTTCGGCACTTAACAACAATAATTTTAGAATACTCACCTTCTTTGTAGAAGATCAGTGAGGCTCCTAACCAGTGAAACTCATACACAACCACCTATCATCTGTCAGTGGAGGCTTTCATGATGTTGGACAAGATTCAGTGGAGCTTCCAGATTAAGATGCATTAGGAAGAAAGGTCTGGCGATCTTTTTTGAAAATTAGCCTGTGAAAATCTATGGATCACAGTGGTCCTATCAGCAAGTAATCATGGAGATGATACAAACCTGAGCAACATTTTTGTTCTATTTTACATGGGCTGCCATGAGTCAGAGCTGACTTGATGGCAGTTAATAACAAATTTTATAGCCGGAAAGCATCAGGAGAGGTAAATCAATCTGCGTTCATTTTACATGTGGAGTTTTATATAAAACATTTTTAAGCAGCTGATAATTCTCAAGAGACGTTTGGTCTAAATCCACTCAGTTTCATTTCACCTACATCCCTAAACCCTCGGCTCATGGCAGAATGCATCTAGGTGATAGCAGACGTCCACGAAGAAGATCTGCCTCCTTTTAATTTACAAAACTGCTTGAGGACACCTTGTACCAAAGCGTTCCCCACTGTTCCCTTGTTCCCAGAGCATGGCTGGGTGTCCTAGACAAACAAGTTTACTCAGCCTATGGAGTGGCAGGCTTCTCTTCAGATGAGAACTCTGAATACACAAGAAATTTCTTTTTGGCTTTGTGAACTCTCATAATACTGTACAAGAAGTCACAAAGCTTGGCAACGCTGAGAAAGACAAAATTGATTTATAGGAATTGAGGAGACTCATGCCATCATGTAACATTTTGATTATTTTTCTCTTGTTTTTTCACTGGTTCCAAATAAAAGTGTAACTCACTGGAAGATATAAAATCTACCTGCTGACGTTGAGAAACAGGTTCCAGCAAAATCATTTGCTATTAAAGATAAGTCTGCCTGAATATGAGCAGGAAATGCAGGGTCACGTGCCTGCAGATCTTTCTGGCATCCTCCATGTAACAGTCAGCCAATCCTTACATTGTGACCCATAAAAGCCATGACTTGACACACACCCTCATCTAAGAAGGTTAACAGCATCACCAAGATCACGCGTTGCATTTCCAGTGCCAAACCCCTCCTTTTTTTCTGCTCAAATGCACCACATTTGCTTTTGTGAGGATGCATTTGTCAATCAGCCTCAATGCAAGCCCAAGTGCTTCGACAGCATTAATAAAAGGGGTGATAATCTGAAGAGCCTTATTTTTGTCCCTAATGTTCACCCCAAAAGGAAATGTGCTTCTTACTAATAACAGAGGATGTGACCAAAAACATCAAGTACATTTATCTGTTCCTAGTTCATTTGCCAAGGCTGAGATTTCACATCAGAGCTTTTATTAGAAAGGCTAAAACAATTAACCTCTTTCTCACTTGTCCTGCCAATTACCAAGGTCTGGCCAGCTTTTTGCTCTGGAGGTTCAATTGAAGACCAGACCCTCCTCCTTTACAATGCAAACAAAGGCAACACATTATCATGATAAGTTGTTGCTGTTGTTTAGTGCCATCCAATTGGTTCCAATTCATAGAAACCCTGTATAGGATTTTCAAGGAGCGGCTGGCTGGTGGGTTTGAACCAATGACCTTGCGATTAGCAAGTCAGTGCTTACCCTATAACACCACACCAAGACTACATAATGATGTTGCTCTTAAGTGTTGTCGAGTCAGTTCCAACTCATAGCGACCTTGTATAGGAGTTCCAAGGAGTGACAGATAAGTTTGAACCACTGACCTTGCAGTCCAAACTGACCTTGCAGTCCAGTGCATTATCCTGCAGCACCACCCCGGGACTCCCCACAGCAATAAGAGCCACCATTTATTGAGTTATGTGCCAGGTACTATGTCTGTGCTTTCCACGTGTTAACTCATTTAATCATCACAAGCCTATAAGGTGGATCTCATTAGTACCCCCATTTTACAGTTGTAGAAACTGAGATTCAGCAGTGCTAAGCAACTTGCCCAGGGTTGCATTCTAGAAGTGACACTGTTGGTGCTGCCACTGTGTTAGTGCTGTTGTGGGGGTTACAATGAAGCACGCCTTCAATGATTAATGTATAATGATTATAAATGAGGCAGTGATGGCTCCATGGTAGAACTCTTACCTTGCATGCAGGAGACTGGCTGCCATTGAGTCAGTTTCTCCTCATAATAACCCTACAAAACAGATAAGAGTGTCATAGGGTTCCCATAGCCTTTCTGCTTCCATAAAGATTACAAGGCTTTAAGCTCTGGTAGCGTAGTGGTTACGAATCTGGCTGTGAACCTTAAGGTCAGCGGTTCGAAACTACCAGCCACTCCGCGGGAGAAAGATGAGGCTTTCTACTCTCGTAAAGATTTACACCCTCGGAAACCCTGTACAGGGTCGCTATGAGTCGGACCCGACTCGATGGCACATAACAACAACAACAATCTTTATAGAAGCAGACTGCCACATCTTTCTCCTGTGGGCTCAAACCACCAACCTTTCAGTTAACAGCCAAGTGCTTAACCACTGCATCACCAGGGCTCCTTCCATGCAAGAGGCCCAGGTTCAACTCCCATCAGTGCAGTTTATGCACAGTCACCCCCAAGCCTGTCACTGGAGGTCTGCATGTTATTATGATGCTGGATAGTGGAGGTCTCAGTGGAGCTTATAGACTGAAAAGGACCAGGAAGAAAGACCTGATGATCTTTTCCAAAAATCAGTCAGTGAAGATCCCATGACTCACTACAGTCTGATCTACAACCCATCATGGGGATGGCTCAGGACTGGGCAGTATTTTACTGCATTATGCACTGAGTCATCATGAATTGACAGCAGCTGACACCAACAGCAACAGACTTACCCAGTGCCCTCCAATTATAGTGTCAAGAAGAATGTGGTGCTGTAGTTCAGTACTGGACTACAAACCACAAGATCAGCAGTTCAAACCCACCACCTGCTTCTCAGAAACCCTATACAGGGTTGTTATGAGTCAGAAATGGACAATGAATAAAGAAGACCAAAGAAGAATTGATACATTTGAGTTAAGGCATTGAAGGAGAATATTAAAAGTACCATGGACTGTCAGAAGAACAAACAAGTCTGTGTTGGAAGAAGTACAGCCAGAATGCTCCTTAGAAGCCAGATGGCCAGACTTCATCTCTACTACTTCGGACATGTTATCTGCAGGGACCAGTCCCTGGGGAAGGACATCATGCTTGGTAAAGTGGAGGGTCCACGAAAAAGAGGAAGACCCCTAATGAGATGGATAGGTAAAGAGGCAGCAGCAATGGACTCAAATGTAGCAACAAAGGAGAGGTTGGCACAGGACCAGGCAGTGTTTCATTATATTGTGCACAAGGTCGCTCTGAGTCGGTACCGACTCAACAACAACAACAACAATGAGTCAGAACTATGACAGCACTAACCACAACAATAACAGTATGGGACTGAAGAGTCAAGCAGAACTAGTCCTTCCCCTCTCCTCTATTCCTTAAGGCCTCCTACCGTCATTTAACTCATCTGTGGTTTGGCTGAATTTCCAACTTCCAAATGTGCTAAATATCTTGGGCTCTTATCCAATACAGGTTCTTTCAGATTCACTTAGAAATCTTAGAGTATTCAATATGGCATATGTATTCAGCAAAGACATTATCAGATTATGTTTCTAAAGAAATAAAAAGCAATACATAAAAACCAGCCACATTATATTTATTACCCTCAGGAATTTATCAACCATACTGCTCACTGGTAATTTTCTACAGGCCGCGTTATGCTATCAAACTAGAAGGGGATCATGACTAAGCCTTGTCATAGACTAAGCCTTCAATCGCCTATGA
>NW_006408664.1:1862123-1865252 GCF_000296735.1 Chrysochloris asiatica | reverse complement strand
TGGATCGGGTTAGTAGTATTTTCAAATTTTTAATAAAGGTTCAGATTAATAGCTTTCAGACCACCAAATACTTCTTTCCTCAAAAGAAGCTTGTTAGTACTATGTAAAACATCTTTCTGGTCTCTTAGCACATCCCTTCTTAAATTTTCTTCTCATAACCAATACTGTTTCACTTCACAGCAATTAATTCAAGGAGAAACCAGCAATCTGCCACTGGTTTAACCTTTGTTGGCTTTCAACTAAAAACAAAAAGAAGAAGAATCCAACGCTTGGCCAATGGCCCAGTCAACCACTTCCCTTGCCAGAAGAGATTTCAACAAGCGCTGCTGTTCTCTGAGGACCTAGGAAGCCCTGTGTCCACTCTGTCTTTGGCTTCCCTCTGGGTCCTGAAATGACTATGTTCAACAAGAGACCAACAGATCATGGTTGATTATTTTTTCTCCACTCTAAGCAAAGGAAAGCACAAAGCCCAGGTTTATCAAAAAGGCAATTTCCGACAGTACTTAAATTAAGTCTTAACCTTTCTGCAAAGAATTATAAATTGCATTAGAACATAAACGTCAACCAAAGACATTTAAGACCTGAGTTGAACTTATGCAATGTTTCCAATAATAAGTGTGTCTATTTAAGATGCCAGCTAAAAGTTCAAAACCTTAATTTGTGGGTGCTGCCAAGGAAAATGAATTGAGCCACATTATTGGGGTCTTCAGGGAGAATGAAAGATGACAGTTTTTTCTGACCGGAATTGAAGCTGACTTTTGACCTTAAGATCAGTTTTCTTTCCATTCTCTTCTGCCACCCACATGCCGGGGGAAATCTTCATAATACTACTCGTGTGTACAAGTCAGACTCACTCAATTTGACAGTCAAAGTATATAATGCTCTTTTCCCTTTCCTTAACAAGCTGATAGTCCCTGACTGACATCTCTTCACCTCAGAGTGCTGATATTGCTGGTTCTAATCTCCCAAATTCCTTTCAATCTGTTTACTGGGAGAAAAGGGCCTTCCCTTCCATCTGGCTGACAGATGCCATAAACTGCACATTACTTTGTCAGCCCTGAAGTCAAGGCGTCGATGGCTTCCACTGGGACGAAGCTGATAATAATCTCTTGGTAGAAAATTGTCTTTTAGAAAATTAGATAAATGTGGAGCTCTCCACGTTGTCAGGAGCATCACTCAAGGCTGCTTTTGCCCGTTTGACAGCCCACGACGGTAAGACGCTGTGAGCGCCAGATTTTTTCATTTGTTTGCAGACCTGGACTTCTCTGGAACCTGTCTCCCTCACTTCATGGCAGCAGATGCTGCCACTCCGAGCGCGAGCACATGGCCCACACCCTTAAACCTGATGAGCACCGACAGCCCTGGGAGGCTCACTGGTCTCACACAGCCAGCCTGGCGCTTTCTTGTCAGACTCTGAAATCTGCTGACTCCAAAGAATAAATAATTCATATTGCTCTAGTAATATCTCTTTTTACAGAGACTTATGTGACAGGACCTTGAAAACAGCAATATTAATTTTTTTGTTAATCCACAGGTAGAGTAGAGAAGAGTCAGTGAGGGGGAAGGGATGTACCTGAATTGCTCCAGAATATAATTTCACATGGATCTCACAATCAAAATCAGAAATGATAGTAACAAACTTAAGTAAATAGGTAGGTCGGCAGTTCAAACACCTTGGCTGGTCAAGGTAAATGATTTGCCTTTGAGACACTCACCAGTGGCTACTTCCAATTGTTAATTATGCAAGAAAGAAACCCTTTCCTGTAGGTTAAAACTCTCTCCTTGCTGCAATGGGCACATTTTGCTTGAGTGTTTTCTCCTTTCCCCATGGCCTCTGTCAATTCCTGCAGAGAACGCGCTCCCTCACTTCCCATCACTCCCATCAGAAGGATTTGGGGAGCATTCCCACACAATAAAGGATAAGACCAAGCTTCACTAAAGGCATTGGCAAAAAGAGTCAATAAATGAAAAGGGGTCCAGGAATTGACGGAATACAAATTACAACGTTTCAACAAACTGATATAGTGCTGGAGATGCTTACTCATCCATACTAAGATATTTGGAAGACAGCTACCTGGCCAACCAGCTGGAAGAGATCCAACAGAATGCGGAAATCATTGAACAAGTTCATTAAGATCACACACAAATAAATTTTTGCTGAAGATAATAATAATTTTTAAAATGGCTACAGCAGTACATCAACAAGGAGCTGCCAGAAATTCAAGCTGGATTCATTCAGAAGAGGATGTGGAATGAGAAATACCACTGATGACATGAGATATATCTTGGACAAAAGCAGAGACTATCAGAAGTATGTTTTCTTCTGCTTTATTAATTGTGCAAAGGCATTTGAGTCTGTAGATTGTAACAAACTATGGATAACATTGTGAAGAATGAGAATTACAGAACACCTTACTGTGTTCAGAAAGAACCAGTACACAGACCAAGAGGCAGTCATTCAAACAGAACAAGGGGATACTGAATGGCTTAAATTCCCGAAAGGTGTGCGCCAGGGTTGTAACCTTTCACCATAGTTATTCAATCTGTATGTTGAGCAAATAATCTGAGAAGCTGGATTATGTGAAGAAGAATGTGGCATCAGGATTGAAGGAAAACTAACAACCTGGGATATACAGATAACACAACTTTGCTTACTGGAAACACAGAGGACTTAAAGTATTTACTGATGAAGACCAAAGAATACTGTCTTCAGTATGGATTGCAACTCAGTATTAAAAAAATGAAAATACTCACAACTGGACAAATAAGCAACATCATGATAAATGAAGAAAAGTTTGAAGTTTTCAAAGATTTCATTTTTCTTGGATCCACAACCAACACACATAGAAGCAGCTGCCAAGAAATTAAAGGATGTCTTGCGTTAAGTAAATCTGCTGCAAAAGACCTCTCTTTAAAATGTTAAAGAGCAAAGATATCACTTTGAGGATTAAGGTAAACCTAACCCAGACATTATATTTTCAGTTGTCTCAGATAATGCAGAGAATACCAGAAGGATGTTTACCTATGCTATATTGACTACACAAAGGCTTTCGATTGTGTGGATCATGACAAGCTATGGACAACATTGAGAAGTATGAGTATTCCAGAACACTTAATTGTACTTCTGAG
>NW_006408664.1:1844526-1861338 GCF_000296735.1 Chrysochloris asiatica | reverse complement strand
CAGAGAAAAAGAGGAAGACCCCTAACGAGATGGATTGGCCAGGTGCCATCATTGATGGACTCAAGTGTGGTAGCGGTAGTGAGGCTGTCCCAAGATCAGACATTGTTTCATTCTGCTGTGCATGGGGTCACTATGAGTCGGTTCCGACTCGATGGCACCTGACAACAACAACAGATAATGCAAAAACTAGACAATAAATAAAGAAAACTGTAGAATAATTGATGTATTTGAGCAATGGTATTGGCAAAGAATATTGAATATTCCATGGACCGCCTGAAGAGTGAAAAAATCTGTTACGGAAGAAGTTTGACCAGATTGCTCCTTAGAAGCAAAGATGGCAAGATTTCATCTACTATACTTTGAACATGTTGTCAAGAAAGACCAGTCTTTCGAGAAGGCCATCATGCTTGGCAAAGTGGAGGATCAGCAAAAAAGGGTAAGACCTCCCAGAAGATGGCAACAACCACATAAAAACAATGGTGAGGATGTGCAGGGCTGGGCAATGTTTTGTTCTACTGTCCATAGGGTCCTATGAGTCGGAACTGACTCGACGGCACCTAACTACTACTGTTATGGGTGGTGGTGGCAGGTGCTATTAATTCTATTCTGATTCATTACTAACCTGTATAGGATTTCTGAGGCTATAAATTTTTGTGGGAGCAGAAAGCTTCATCTTCCTCCTTAAGAGCTGCTAGTGGGTTTGAACTGCTGACTTTGTGATTAGCAGTCTAGTGCTTATCCTACAGTGCCGTCAAGTCAATTCCGACTCATAGTGACCCTTTATAGGGTTTCTGAGGAATGGCTGGTAGGTTTGAACTGCCAAACTGAGGTTAGTAATCCAGTGCAACCCCTAACTACTACTACTACTCACATAATAAGGAATCCTTGGGTGGTGCAAAGGGTTAATACACTTGCTGTTAACAGAAAAGTCATGTGTCCACCCAGAGGTATCTTGGGAAAATGATGTGGTGATCTAGTACTGAAAAAGTAGCCATTGAAAACCCTATGGAACATAGTTCTACCCTGATATGTAATAACCATGGCAACTGGCCCCACATGTTGTGGTCCCAATAAAATACTTTATTGACTCAGTCAGATCAAGGATTTGTTTTTTAGGAGCTTATAAACTGAAATTTGTTTTGTGAGCTGACAAAAACCCAGGAGCAGACACTACAAAACCCTGCAGTGGTTCTCCATTTCACTCTGAGTAAAAGCAAAACTCTATATGATGCCCTTCAAGGCCTACACAATCTGCCACCCCCCCTACCCGGGAACATCTCCAACCTCTCTCCTGCTCTCCTCATTCACTCCACTTGAGCCATATCAGCTTCCCCTTCAGCCCTGGTCCCACATCAGAGCCTTTGTTCTATCTGCTTCCTCTGCCTGAAACTCTCTACCTCAAATACCACCAGATTCACTCCTCCACCTCTTTCAGATCTTTGTTCAAATGTCACCTTTTCACAGGAGCCCAGGCTGAGCACTCTTTGTCATATTACAACCTCTTCCTACCCCGTGCCCACACTCCCAATCCCATTTACCCTGTTCTGTGCTTTTTTCTATAGCACTTACCATTTTCAAGCTTACCATCTCATCTACTTAGTTATTATGTGTATTCATATTTGATGTCTCCTCAGCTAGAATATAAGCCACAGGGTGGACATTTTGATCTGTTTTGCCCACTGCTTTATCCTTAGCATTCAGAGTGCTGCCTGGTACATAACTGATGTTATTGTTGTTAGGTTCTGTCAACTTGGTTCTGACTCAAAGCAATCCTATGAGTCACAACAGAATGAAGCAAACAACTCTTGTTATGTTTGAGCCCATTGTTCCTGCCACTGTGTCAATCCATCTTGCTGGGGGTCTTTCACTTTTTTGGATAATTTTACCAAGTATGATGTCCTTCTCCAGGGACTGTTCCTTCCTGATAACATATCCAAAATTATGTGAGACAAAGTCTCACTATCCTCGCACCTAAAGGACATTCTGGCTGTACTTCTCCCAAGACAGATTTGTTTGTTCTTTTGGGAGTCCGTTGAACTTTCCATATTCTTTACTAACACCATAACTCAAATGTATCAATGCTTCTCTGGTCTTCCCTAATCACTGTTCAGCTTTCACACGCATATGAGACGATTGAAAATATCATGGCTTGGGTCAGATGTACCTTAGTTCTCAAAGTGACATCTTGGCTCTTTAACATTTAAAAGAGGTCTTTTGCAGCATATTTACCCATTTAGCTGCTGCTTCCATGAGCATTGATTGTGGATCCAAGCAGAATGAAATATTTGACAACTTTCATCTGTTCTCCATTTATTTTTATACTGTTTATTATATTTATCATGTGAGGATTTTTCCTTTCTTTATTGAGTTGTAATCTATACTGAAGTCTGATCTTCATCAGCAAGTGCTTCAAATTCTCTCTGCTTTGCAAGGTTGTGTCATCTGCATGTCACAGGTTATTAATGAACCTTCCCCCAATCCTGATTTTCTTCTTCAAATAATTCAGTTTCTCAAATTATTTGCTCAGCATACAGATTGAATAAGTATGGATACAACTCTGATGCATACTTTTCTGATATTAACAGGAAAGTATCCCCTCGTTCCGTTCAAATGACTGCCTCTTGGGCTATGTACAAGTTCCACATGAGCACAATTAAATGTTCTGGAATTCTAATTCTTTACAGTGTTATCCATAGTTTGTTATGATTCACACAGTTGAATGCCTTTGCATGGTCAATAAAATACAAGTAGATACCTTTCTTGTTCTCTGTTTACCAAGATCCATGTGAGGGCAGCAATGATAACTCTCATCCTACATTCTCTTCTAATCTGACTTAAATTTCTGGCATCTCCTGCTACAACCATTTTTTAATTCTTTCAGCAAAATTGTATTTGTATGTGATAGTAATGATATTGTTAGATAATTTCTGCATGTCATGGAGCTACTTTTCTTTGGAATGGATACAAATATGTATCTCTTCCAATTGGTCAGGTAGCTGTCTTCCACACTTCTTGGCACAGACTAGCAAGCACCTCCAGTGCTGCACCAGTTTGTTGAAACATTTTTATTTGTATGCCCTCAATTCCTGGAGATTGGTTTTTGCTAATATCTTCATTGCAGCTTAAAGGTTCTTGGTCATATGTTACCTCCTGAAATGGTTGCACATCGACCAATTAATTCTTTTTGGTACAGTGATTCTCTGTATTCCTTCCATTTTCTTTTGAAAATGCACCATTCAGTATTTTGCCCAGGAAATCCTTTAATGTTGCAAGTCAAGTCTTGGATTTTCTCTTCAGTTCTTTCAGCTTGAGACATGCTGAGTGTCCTGGTTTTCTAACTCCATGCCTTTGCATATTTCATTATCATACTTTACTTTGTCTTCTCAAGCTGTCCTTTGAAATTTTCTGTTCGGGTCTTTTCTTCCAGTACAAAAGAAAATTTCAGCATCTCTTCTGATATCCATTTTGCTGCTTTCTTTCTTTCCTGTCTTTTTAATGACCTTTTGCTTTCTTCTTGTATGATGTTCTTTTTTATGGGGGGGCAGGAGGGTCAGTGGGTAAGAGTGAGGGGCTCTGGTTGGGACAATGGCTAGGTCTAGGCTAGAAGTAGGACTTCATTTATTGTTAGGGTTATGGTTAGGAGTAGGGTTAGTGTTAAGGGTAAGAGTTGGGCTAGGGCTAAGAGTAAGACTTGATCTAGTTTTTAGGAATACAGTTAGGGTTTTTTATAGTTGTTTATTTTATTTTTCTTGAAATTTATTTGATTTCCTCTTCCTTTGAAAACTCTGTGACTACATTATTCCTTCTTTTTGCTTTATGTTTGTTGTTGTTGCAACTGTATCTCAGGTACTCTATTTTCAGTCTTATAGGTCTGTTTTACTTTGTGTACTTCTATATATGGGTCGGAACCAACTCAACAGAGCTTAACAACAACAAATATCTGGGTTGAGTCTAAGTGATATTGTATGTGAGTCTCAGGTTGTCTGCTGTTGTTAATTCTGTGTCCAAAATCTCCCTTTAGTATTTTTCATAAGCTTAATCTGGTTTTTTACAAATTCCTCTAATTTCTGTATAACTAAAAATGACCTAATTCCCCTTCATATTTGATAGATAGTTTTGCTGAATGCATGATTCTTGGTTGATCTTTTTTTTTTTTTCTTTCAGAGTTTTATATACGTCATTTCATTGTTTTCATGCCTGTATAGTTTCTGCTGGAAAATAAGAGCTTAGTCTTACTGGTTATCCTTCGTAGGTAACTTTTCATTTTTCCTGAGCAGCTTTCAGGATTCTTTCCACATCTTTGGCTTTAAAAACTTTGATTATAATTTGTCTTGGTGGTTTTCTTTTGGGGTCTATTCTGTTTGAAGTTTGTTCAACTTCTGGTGGCTATCTTTTAGTCTTTCATGTTAGGGAATTTTTCTTCCAACAACTCTTGTACGATGTTCTCTATGGTTTTTAGTTTGTTTGTTTGTTTGTTGTTTTGTTTTGTCTCTTCCTGTTCTGGAATTCCTATCACACATAAGCTATTCTTTTTGGCACTGCACCACATAAATCTTAGGCTTTCTTCATATTTTTTTTTTTCTGATTGTTTCTCTAACAGATGAATATTGAGAGATTTTTTTCTTCAAGCTAAGTAATTCAGCTTTGCATCAATTCAATTCAATTATATTTCTTTGCCCATTCACTATCCAGTTGTCACTCAATCATCCTCTCTGTCCTATTTCTGAAGTCTTACTGCTATTCTTCTGGCCTTTTAAGTGTGGTTTTTGTATAGTTCCTCCCCCCTTTTTGTTTTTCATTTATTTTGACAGTTTGTTTCCTGATTTTTTCCATAGTTTTGTCTACATAGTTTTTTCCTTGATTTTTTAATAGGCATTATTAACTTTTATTTATCTTACATAAATAGCTCATAGGATACCTTTGTAAACCAAATTTTCCAAATATATTTGTTACGAGCCACATTTCTTTAAGAAATTATTGCTAAATCTTCTTGTTCAGAGAAAATGGAGAAGAGGAAAGGAAGAGGGAGAATGGGATTTCAAAACTAATCTTCAGTGTTTGGGGCTATATTTTTTCCTCTTATAGAAAAGTACATGCTTGTAACTTTGGGAAACATATCAAAGGTGCAGTACATCAATTTAATTAAAAAATCAGTAGTGTCAAATATATTACTCAGATACCAAATTTCCCTTTCTAAATATATTCAGATTCATATACTTTATGCTCATTACATACTGGCTTTAAATAAAAATCAACAAACTGCAGTTAAATAATCCCAGACTTAGATTAAATCATGGTATTATTGATAGTTTTAAAATTTCCACTTCATTTATTCATCAGTAAAATGCAGATATTTAACAAGTTCCCATAGACTGCACTTCCTATATGTAAGAAGAGGATAATCTTATTATATATGCTATTAGTCAGGGCATTTGCATAACTGCTAATTTGTTACACAAGAATTTTTTTTTTTTTTCACATTCATGTTTCCACTTGAACAAAGTATAAGCAATCATCTTCATCTCAAGACTTAACTACTCTAAAAGCAAGGAACCATCTTTACATTGGTTATTTCTTTGCTCTTAGTCTTGGTACTAAGGAGCTCTGGTAGCGTAGTGGTTACGAATCGGGCTGCTAACCTCAAGGTTGGCAGTTCAAAACTACCAGCTGTTTCGTGGGAGAAAGATGAGGCTTTCTGTTCCTGTAAAGATTTACAGCCTCGGAAACCCTGGGCAGGGTCACTATGAGTCGGAACGGACTCCACGATACTTAACAACAACAACAGTCTTAATCCATTAAGCACAATGGATGTTTCTCAATGCATATGAGTGGATTAAGGCAAAAGGACACAGCCTCGTTCCCTCAATAATTTATTCTCTTATTTTTTTAAAAATTGACATTACTGGTATTGGTAAGATCAAATGAGCTAGAAAGACCCAGTTGTCCCTTACACAAACACCTGGCATTTTAATCATGAAGTTAAAATTGTGGTGCTCACAGAATCTTCATTTGGTCTACCATTATGGTCAT
Source organism: Chrysochloris asiatica (assembly GCF_000296735.1). Lineage (NCBI taxonomy): Eukaryota > Metazoa > Chordata > Mammalia > Afrosoricida > Chrysochloridae > Chrysochloris > Chrysochloris asiatica. The sequence continues at coordinate 1,855,308 of NW_006408664.1, read as the reverse complement.
TCCTCAGCAGTACCTACAATGCTGATTTTCAAATGATACCATTTACTTGTTTGCTATGACTCTTTGCTGTATGTAGATTATTTTTACTTATTATGTATACTTAAAGAATGATTGGACAATCATCTACTCATTCTTTGTACACTCTCCATTGGAAAATCTTTCATTTTTACAACCATTTCCTAAATGGCTATTGCAGTTTTCTTCTGTCATAATTTTCACATAATTAAGTGGTCCCTTTCCTTCAAAAGAAGAAGGACTTTTGAACGAGCCTCCAGTTCTATCCCACAGTGTAAAATATTGTCCATAGTTATAGTCAAAGACTAGATAAGCTGTACGATGAGCTGGACCATTAATAACTGGCCTTAAGATTTGGGGGGTACAATCATTACCATCATGAATGGAAATTGTCCCAGATATTGACCATGATGTACAAGGTTAAATAAGCCAGCCATCTCGTGTAAGGGGAAAATAAACGGGTACTTATGGTAAGGTAGACCCTGAAGGAAGCCATCCACAGGGTGAAAAGCATGACTTGCAAATGGAGTAGGAATCTTCCAAGTGTGATGAGGCTTGTGTATGCGCTTATACAGAAGTCACTAGTGAAGGTTTCTGTGAATCCAATAGATCAACATGTCAGTGAAAAAGAGGAAGAATATCACACTAACAGTGAGTTGAATCCAGCCATATGGAAATTCTCCTGTGTCATATAATTTGTTGTAACCTCTCACCTCTGAAAGGAACAATGAAACAGTGGGAATACTTATCCATGGCAATGACTGGACAGTACACTTAATTTCTCAATAGATTTGATTCTTTTCCTAACAACAGAAATGGCTATTACACATGTGGACTTCATCAAATGGAATACACAAGAATCAAACTGACTACATCAATGGGAAGAAAAGATGAGGAAGCTCAGTATCATCAGCCAAAACAAGGCCAGGGATGCACTTGGAACAGACCTCTAATACTCATATTCAAGTCTAGGCTGAAGTTGTAAAAACTGTGGATGTTTCATCAATTAATGATCATAGACAAAATCATAGTTCAGCAATGCAAAGAGAAAATAAAATAATAAGGGCACCAATATTTGTTACAATTAAGAGACTAATTGTTTGTCAGAAGACAACACCCTCTGGCCATGTAGCTGGATATGCATATGATATAAAAAAAATAATAATCTGCAACACTGAATACAAGATCCATCTTAGCCCCTGAAGAAGTTATTCCACCGCTCCGGCTACCTCAATTTCTCAGGCTGCCTAGCCGGTCTGCAATCTCTGTTGGTTGGCGAGCACCTTTCCTAGATTTTTATCTGCAGTTTTCTTGATCTTTCTCACAATCTGTTGAAGTTGCGATTAGCATTCTTTTAAATTCCTTATCAGGTAGTTCTGATGCCATTTCTGGTACTATATTTTCTAACTCTGTCTTTTGGTCACTTGTTTGAGGCACTCTGTTTTGTTTATTTGTGTTAAGCTGAAGTCGTCTGTTTTCTCTGGACATTGTGGTGTCATACTTATCTTGAGGTGATGATCGTATATTGGTGTATTCTCAGGCACACATCACCTGTCTCCTGTGGATGTAGTAGAGACTGGAAGTGTGGATGCAGTTAGCTCTCTGTTCACTGTTTGTGTAGTATAGTTTAATGTAGGATCACCAGCTTCCAGAAGCAGGCGCCAGACCCTAGGCAGAGCAGAGGTAATGCAAGAGGAGGTGCCAGTGGCTGTTGGGTAGGTGAGGGCAGTGACTGACCACACTCCCACCTCCCAGAAAGGCATGGTAACAAGGAAGATTTGCACCCTCTTACCGCCAACCTCCAGTCACGTCTTGTACCCAAAGCTGCTGTATCAACAGCTGCTCACAAAAGCTCAAGATGGCTGCACTCTGCCAAGCCAGCCCACAGCCTGCCTGTTTTTCTTTTCTCTCCTTGCTTCTTCTGTTCAGCTTCCTCTCCCACTCAATCTACATCTCTGTCCTATTCTCCGATGCTGAGGGTTCCAGGATCACCATCGTCTGTATCTGTTTTACTCCATCTCCCATGTGCTTGTTGCAGAGGGTCAGCTCCATGCATCTGTTTACTCCGCCATCTTGTCCAGGACTGCATGTATGATATTTTTGATGTCATCCCACAACTTCTGCTGTTTTCATTTGCACCTAGTCTCTCATAACAGATTTACTTATGGACTGAACTTTCTAAACACTTTTCAAATCAATCACTCCACACATATTCATGGAGTTCCTACTGTGTGCCAGCAATCACAAACATAGACAAAACTGCCTATCTTCAAAAAATTTACTTTCTAGAAAGCACAGCAGACAACAAACTAGATAATAAGTAAAATATACAGTAAGATGGAATTGAGCTGGGTTCCCTATTGTTTCTAGAACTCAAGTTCCTCATGTACAGGGACAGGACTCCTCTAGTTCAACGCTTGCTATAAGCATGTCACTCTCCAGTCAGAATGAGCTTGTTGCAATTCCCCAAATGTGCCTTGTCCTCTTACAGATCTTTGTCTTTGTACATGTTATTCCTTCTGCCTGGAATGCCCTTCTCTCCTCCCTACACTCTAATGTCCACTCAGTACCTAGCTTAATCAGCATGTCTTCTAGCAGTCTTTCCCTGTCACCTCCATACCACCACCCCATCTCACTGGACATCAGTAACTGGATACCTCTTTGCCAGTACTTTCCTCACAAAGTTGTAATTGTCTATTTCCCACTATGTGGGGGAGATTTTTAATCTTTATATTCCCTGGGGATGTTTATAATCTTTATATTTCTTTATATTCTCCCTGAGCCACTGCAGATAGTCGGTATATATTTGCTGAATAAATAAATGGAAAATTTAGAATGATTGGATGGAAACTGGAAGGATAGAAGAAAGGAAGGAAAGCTGGGTTGATGGAAGAAAGGAAAAAGGAAAAAAGGACAGGTAAATAGACGGATTGATGGATGGATGGATGAATAGATAGATAAGCCATGGTATTTTCAATAACCTCATATGGATGCGAAAGCTAGACAGTGAATAAGGAAGATCATAGAAGAATTGATGCCTTTGAGTTGTGGTGTTGGAGGAGAATACTGAAAGTGCCATGGACTGCCAAAAGAACCAATAGAGCTGTTTTGGAAGAAGTACAACCAGAGTGCTCCTTGGAGGCCAAGATGGCTAGGCTTCGTCTCTCCTACTTTGGACACATTGTCCAGAGAGAACAGTCGCTCGAGAGGGATGTCATGCTGGGTAAGGTGGAGGGTCAGAGAAAAAGAGGAAGACCCCTAATGAGATGGATTGGTCAGGTGGCATCATTGATGGCGTCAAGTGTGGCGGCGGTAGTGAGGTTGGCCCAGGATCAGACATTGTTTCGTTCTGCTGTGCATGGGGTCGCTATGAGTCGGTTCCGACTCTATGGCACCTGACAACAACAACAACAACCCTCTATCAAGGAACTCTGGAAGCGGAGTGGTTACGAATCGGGCTGTGAACTGCAAGGTCAGCAGTTCGAAACTACCAGCTGTTCCACGGGAGAACGATGAGGCTTTCTGCTCCTGTAAAGATTTACAGCCTTGGAAACCCTGTGCAGGGTCACAATGAGTCAGAACCAACTCCACAGCACAAAACTACCACCACCACCCTCCCATAGTCTGTGCCTATTCTCCATGCTTGTGACACTCTGACCCTTCTCAGACCTTTTAAGTGTACAGTAAAGAAAACTCAGCCCTATTCCCCAATTCCTCTTCATGTCTGTCCCACCCACCCCCACCATGATCCCTCATCCTCTCTTCTTCCCCAAGATGCCCTCTCTCAAGCCATCTCTTTTGCTCCCAACATTGTCACTCCCAGACCCAGAGACCTGCTCCTTGATGGTCCCTTTAAACAACTTCCTAAAGTCTCAAACCCCAAGTTGTTGAAGTCTCCCAAAAGAATTTAGATTGCTCGTTTCTTCCACTCAAGACCCCTTTCCTTCCACCTTCCTGGGTTCTCACCTACTGATTTTCCAGGATCTGAACAGCCTTCTCTGTCAGGCTGCCTTGGGTTGTGCCTTTGCTCTGACCGCTTCTCATCTCCTTCGTGTGGCTACCCAGAGCTCACACTCTCAAGCTAGAAAGTCTGGATTGAAATCTGGCTTTCTTTCTTTAACTGTGTAACCTTGGACTACTCGCCAATCTCTGTGGCTTCACTCCTACATTTGTAAATGGGGACAATAGAAGTGTCTACAGCACAGGGTTGTTATGAGAACTAAATGCCTTAATACATGTAAAATACTCAGAAAAATACTTTGCACATAATAAAGCCCTATCCATTTATTATGATTATACTCCACCACAACTTTTTACACATGCACTTTTTACCTATAAGCCCACTATTGGTGCCATTTTCTGCATTATCTCCTCTCCCCTGGAATACCTCTACTTATCCTGCTTCTTTTACTTTAGAAAATATGGTGGCTTTATATAGGCTCAGTAGCTGGAAGGACAGGGAAGCTTCCGGAAACAGTGGAAGTCTGGTGAGGCCCAGCTGTGTCTCTCTCCCTGCTATTCACTGTCTACAGTGTGGCTTTGTCCCCAAGGGGAAAGCCTGACATAGCCTCTGTTTTTTCCATTATTTTGTCACACAGTTGGTAGTAGGGCTTTCCTGGAAATGGTCTCTTCTGACTCTGTCCTTAACTCTCTGAGAGGGCTGTATTTCCCCACCAAAAAAAAAATCATGGTGCTGAGGAACAACCTGAATGAGGATGGATGAGAGAGGATACTAGTCTTAATCAGAGAATTCATTATATGCATGTATTATTATGGTAAAAATATATGGAAAGTATAATGTTTCCTCTCAAACTGACAATTAGTTGAAAGACAACATAACTGAAAATTAGGGCCAGTATAGCATTCACATTCTTAGGAATTTCCCTTCATTTTACTAGAAAGATTGGGCCAAAAGGGAATCAGAGAACCTGGGAAATCAATTATGACCTCATTATCCCTGGCTATCAAATTGCTCCTCCCTTTGTACTCTTTGATTCGGTGCCCTGTGAGGTATGTCCATTTGATTCCTGGGAAACTGAAGCTCAGTTAGATTAAACTACCTGCCTAAGGTAACACAGCTGGTAAGAGGTTGGTATTCAACCCAGCTCTGACTCCAAAGCCAAAGGTCTTTCTGCCATTCTGTGCTGGATCCTGTGCCATCCTGGATCAAAACTGTAGCCCATACTTGTATATAGGGGAGTGCTGGAGGCTGAAACTCTGCCCCTCCCTGTCCCTTCCTGTCCTATGCCTGATGGACAAACATTTCTTGGGAGGTAGTTTATTTTTTGAGGGTTTTTTTTGTTGTTGTTTTTTAGTGGCTTATTTTGTTGTCGTTTTTGTTCTTTTTTGAGAGGCCAGTGGAGGACATAGAAGAGTGCAGAAAATTAAATGACCCACAGAGGAAGCCTGACTCTCAGACCAGAACACTCTTAACTACTTAGAACACTGCTGAAAGGAGGTAAGAATTCTCAAACTGCACAGAAACATTGAACTGAAGGGGACAAAGTGCCAGGAAACATTTCAAGGCAAGTGGATGAAAGAGAAATGGAAAGTGAGCTTTAGAGAAAAGAACATGGAAGGAATCATATTTAGAGAAAAATCACCAAAATTGGTCTCAGTAGAATGATTGCTCTGTACTATTAGTTTCAGCTTCAGCAATGGTCCTGCCTGGAGTAAGTGTGGGCTCTGTCAGAGGAAGGAGAGCTGCTCAATGTAAATGGAAATGGTGCAAAAATACTGGGCATTGTTGAGAAAGATATTGGTCATTGTTATAGACTGGATTGTTGTTGTTGTTGTTATGTGTCGTCAAGTCAGGTCTGACCCATAGCTTCTCTGTACAGGGTTTCCAAGGAGCAGCTGGTGAGCTTGAACTGCTAACCTTGCAGTTCAAACGGCTCTGCAGTCTGGCGCATTAACCCACAGTGCCACACCAGGACTCCATAGACTGGATTAAGTACCCCCAAAATATGTGTGAAAGTCCTAATCCTGTATTTGTAAATAGAATTTATGTCATGCTAAAGAGATCATGCCCAAGTAAAGTGGGTCCTAACAATAATCCCTTCTGAGTTATAAAAGGACGCACTAGACAGAGAGACATATCCAAAGGACAACATGTGAGGACCCAAGGACCCAAAGGATTGCCAGAGGCACCAGAGACTAGAGAGGGCCTCAGAAAGAATCAACATGGTTCAGATTTGAACTTCTAGCCTCCAGAATTTTGACAAAATAAGTTTCTGCTCTTTTAAGTCTCTTATTTGTGGAATTTTTCATTACAGTAGCACTTGATAACTAAGACAGTCACAAAATATAAAACAAAAATAAATTCTTTGCTGTTAAGTACTTACTGTCAAATTGGTTCCAACTCATAGGAGGCTGAAAAATAGGGCTTCTGAGCAGCTGCTGGTGGATTTGGACTGCCAACCTTGCAGGTATAGCCCAGTGCTTATCCTATAGCTCCATACCAGGACTCCAAAAAATACCTAACTAGGAGTCTTGGTGTGGCATTGTGAGTTAGTGCACTGGACTGCAAAGTTGGTTTGAGCCACAAGCTCCATGGTTCAAGCTCACCAATTGCTCCTCAGAAACTCTATATAGGGTCAGAACCAAGTCAATGGCACTTAACACCAGCAACAGGGAAGAAGGGATAGGAATAGAAAGGGATTGGTGAGAAGATGGTCTGACAACAGGTCTTAAGGAATTTTTGTAGACTTTCTCTCTGTGGCAGACTTGGCCCAGGACAAGGACTGATTCATAGGATATCAATAAAGAAATTCCCAAGCCGTTCAAACCAGACATGGTCCTGGTTCCCAGGTTCCCATCTGTAGGGAGATGGATCCCAGACTGGGCTCAGGCTGAGCATTCTCAGGACCTTGCCTTTGAGACATTTTTCTGAAATACAAAGTTAGTGATGCTTCTCCTGCCTGAAGCAAGAGTCTCAGAAAAGTGCTTTGTAATTGCGCTTTCCTGGGTCCTACCACTTTCTCTGCTGCCGAATACTTAGATACAGGCTGTCCCCAGTCCCCCACATGGCCCTGATCCAGAAGTCTGGCAAGATCTCTGGGAGGGCCCGTTCTGACCTGTGTTCATTCCTCAGGGCAGGAGGGTGCCCTGGTGAATGCAGGCAATGGGAGAGGAAGTGGGGGCAAGCATGTTGCTGAAGGAAAAGGTCAGGCCGCCCTCTGCTGTCTGTCAAGTTCCCTCTGTCCAGAGTGATTGATGGTGAGGCCCAGGCAGCTCTGCATTTCCTGCACTGACAAAGACAGCTCTCAAAGGCCAAGAGCATAGGCGGAGCCTGTAGGTCCAGGGCCATGTCCACCCCTAGGGATGCAGCATGTACAAGTGCCTTCCCACAGAGGGGCACTCAGCGTGTATGTGACACAACTGATGAAAGTGAATTTACATCTTCTTGGAACAAATCGGTCTTAGAAGAAATACAACCAAAATGCTTCTTAGAAGACAGGGGGTGAAACATCGACTCACTTGTTTCAGACTCGTCATCAGGAAGACGAATCGCTAGAAAAGGAGATCACGTTTGGTAAAGTGGTGGTGGTGGTGTTTGTGTACCATCAAGTCAATTCCGACTCATAGCCACCCTGTATGGGTTTTCTGAGGTTGTAAATCTTTACTGGAGGAGAAAGTCTCATCTTTCTCCTGAGGAGACTAGCACTGTTGATCCTTGCAGTTAGCAGACCAATGCGTACACCACCAGGGCTCATTGTGTTTGGCAAAGCTGAGCGTCAGAAAACGTAAAGGAAACCCTCAATGAGGTGGATTAATACAATAGCCCCAGCAATTGTTTGAAATATGCCAACAATCATGAAGCTGGATAATAGGACCCTTATAGTTCTGTTGGTGTGGCACTGTGGGTTAATGCAGTGGACTGCAAAGTCAGTTTGAACCACAAGGTTGGTGGTTCAAGCTCACCGGCCACTCCTTGGAAACCCTATACAGGGTCGCTATGAGTCAGAACCGACTCGACAGCACTTAACAACAACAACAACAATAGTTCTGTTGGAGTCCTGGTATGACACTGCAGGCTAATGCACTGGACTGCACAGTCAGTTTGAATCACAAGGTTGCAGACTCAAGCTCAATAGCTGTTCCCTGAAAACTCTATACAAGGTCGCTATGGGTCGGAACCAACTCAATAGCACTTAACAATGAAAGTTGTGTTACATGGGGTCTATTTGACAGGAAGCAACAATATTGGACATCTCAGTTGCATACAATGAGGTGAACCTGTTCTGGGCTTTACTGGCCAGCTGTGGTTCAAGAAAACCATATCCTTGGCTCACAGGTGGAGAGAAGTGTGCTGAGTTTGCTAATCTGCAGGGCAGATCCCTATGTGATGCCAGCCAAGGGCCTTCCTCTAGAAGCTTGCAGGAACTCTGCATACAGAACAGAGCAGCAGGTTCCCCACCAGGGAAGCCTGTCCTGTCCCCTCTCACTCCCACCTCAGGCAGAAGGATCCCTCATTCCCATTAACCAGCGGTCTCCCAGGGTGTCGGGTATAATACCCTCCCTGTGGTCACTCCACAGGGATGACATATAAGAACCATCCAAAGTGCAAGGGGATTGACCCTTCTCCACAGCACTCCTTCCACTTAATAGGAACAGCTGGTCAGTGAAGTGTTTGCTAAAAATTTAACAAGACTCAAACAGTAAGAGACATCTGCCAATAAATTGAAAGGGAGCACCCAGCTAAATGAGGTTTAATTTAAATTCCTAAATCGACCTGAGAGAAGAGCTTCATTGTGCCTTCAAGTTGTATTAGTACAAGCAAGGTTTGGGCCAGTTTGACATCAGCTGGACTCCCCCTCTCCCCACTGGCCGCCTGTCAGGAGGTAATGGCCCTCACAGGACTGAGCTGTAAAATGAAGTCAAACTGCCGAGAGGAAGGTGGAGGAAGAAAAGAAATAGATGAGATGTCATTTCTTCTCTCACAGAAACCAAACAAACAAATCTTTACTCGGTTTGGAAGTCATAAAACTCATCATGACCATAGACATGCCTGTGGCCACCGCCCCCCTTAAGCAGAGGGCAGGAGCCCACAACGACAAGAGAGCACATGAGCCTGACAGGGAGGTAGATTTGTTCTCTGGAAATGTCCCCAGTCAGAGCCACGATGACATGCTGGGAGGACAAGAGCTGCTGCTTTCTCATTGTTAGCTCACACAAAGAGTTGGACACAGACTTTGCAAGCCAAATACAATCCTAGGGCTTAAATAAGTCCTCCACCAGACTGTGAGCTGTACACAGCCTTAAATTTCCATATGCAAATATATCATACTGAATGGACTTGAATCTTCTCTTCTTTGACATCCCGTTTTTTTATTTAAATCAGGGCCCTGGACTTGCATCAGGTCATAAGATGGATGCTGCTTAATGCATTCTCACTCTGTGAGCATTTCTGGCAAAAGAAAGTACAGGAAGCTGAGCCTACAGTTAGCACAGGAAGTTCTCCCTTAGCTGCCTTTTCCCTCTATTTCATTTCACTGTGGTCAGTGGGTGACTCAGAGAAGCATCCAAGTAGAGGAAAGGGTGACCCCTCTCCCAGCTGAAACTACAAGTATTAAAGTATCTTCAGTCAGTCATCACTCCACTTGCTTCCCAAGGCAAAGCTCCTCCTCTTCCATCTACATATTCCTTTCTCCAAATTTATTCTTCAAAAATTCTTTGAAATCAGCACATGATCAGTAGGAAAAAGATGTGCTAAGGCAACCTCATACTCTTTTGTGATCTCTTCCAAGGCTGGCAGGGCGTGCATCTAAAACAGAAGTGTATCTTTTAGCAACTGCCTTTGAATGCTAGTAAGAACCAAGAGAAGATACTTATTGTCGTTAGGTGCCATTGAGTCAGTACCGACTGATAGCGACCTTATGCACAGCAGAACAAAACACTGCCTGATCCTGGGCCAACCTCACTACTGTTGCCAAGCTTGAGCCCATCGATGCTGCCAATTGGCCAAACCATCTCGTTGGGGGTCTTCCTCTTCTTCTCTGACCCTCCACTTCACCAAACAAGATACCCTTCTCCAGAGACTGGTCCCGCCTCACAATATATCCAAAGTATGAGAGACGAAGTTTGGCCATCTTGGCCTCCAGGGAGCACTCTGGCTGCACTTCTTCCAATACAGATCTATTGGTTCTTTTGGCAGCCCATGGCACTTTCAGTATTCTCCTCCAACACCACAACTCAAAAGCATCAATTCTTCTATGGTCTTCTTTATCCACTGTCCAGCTTTCGCATACATATGAGGTTATTGAAAGTACCATGGCTTGGGTCAGGTGCACCTTAGTCCTCAAGTTGAGATCTTTGCTCTTCAACACTTTTAAAAGGTCTTGTGCAAGCAGATTTCCCTAATGCAATACGTCGTTTGATTTCTTGACTGCTGCTTCCATGAGTATTGTTAGTTGATCCAAGAAGAATGAAGTCCTTGACAACTTCAATCTTTTCTCCATTGATAAGAATGTTGTTTATTGATCCAGTAGTGAGGGGGTTTGTTTTCTTTATAATGAGATGTAATCCATACTGAAGGCTGTGCTCTTTGATCTTCATAATAAATATTTTAAGTCCTCTTCACTTTCAGCAAGCAAGGTTGTATCATCTGCATATCACAGGTTGTTAATACACAGAGTCACTGTACCAAAAGGAAATGGTTACTGTTCAACCATTTGAAGAGGTAGCATATGATCAAGAGCCAATGACTGAATGATGAAGTCCAAGGTGCATTGAAGGAATTGGCAAAGAACAAGGCACCAGGAATTG
>NW_006408664.1:1829861-1843006 GCF_000296735.1 Chrysochloris asiatica | reverse complement strand
CTTCCTCTTTGCTCCCAACCTTTGCATTTCAATCACTAGTAATGATCAATACATCTTGATTGCATGTTTGATCAATTTCAGATTGAAGAATTTGGTAGAATTCTTCTATTTCATCCTCACTGGCTTTAGTGGTTGGTGCACAAATTTGAATAATAGTGGTATTAACTGGGCTTCCCTGTAGGTGCATCGATATTATCCTGTCATAGAGTTGTACCTCATGACTGATCTGGATATGTTGTTTTTGACAAGAATAAAACACCATTCCTCTTCAATTTGCCATTCTGGCATAGTAAACCATGTGGTTGTCAGATTCAAAATGGCCAATTCCAGTCCATTTCAGCTCACTAATGCTTAAGATATTGATATTTATGCGTTCCATTTCATTTTTGACAACTTCCAGTTTTCCCAAATTCATACTTCGTACATTCCATGTTCCAATTTTCTATGGATGTTTACAGCTGTTTCTCTTCATTTTGAGTTGTGCCCCATCAGAAAATGAAGGTCCCTCAAGCTTTTCTTCCACAGGCTTTAACTCCATTCACGTCATCATGGTCAACTCTACTTTGAGGAGGCAGCTCTTCCCCAGTCGCATTTTGAGTGCCTTCAATCCTGAGGGGCTCATTTTATGGCACTATATCTGGCAGTGTTTTTCTGCTATTCATACATTTTTCAGTGACTAAATATTTGGAAGTAGTTCATCACTCTTTCTTCCTAATCTGTCTTCGTCTGGAAGCTCATCTGAAACATGTCCACCATAGGTGACCCTGCTGGTGTTTAAAATACTAGTGGCATAGCTTTCAGACAACTCAAAAGTCACCACAGTATGACAAACTGACAGACGAGTGGTAGAGAGAAGATACTAGATACTTCAAAAAGTTAATGGAAAAATCCTATTTTTTGACAACTCCTCATAGTTGACAGGTAGGTAGTTCTGAGTTGGCATAGCAATGGTCACCAAGGACCAAGGCTCCTTCAATCATTTGACTCTATTACCTGATTTTAGCTCTGACTTGCATGCTGAAGTTAAAGAATGCTGCTGGAAAATCAGCTGCTACGTGTGGATTTCAGGCAGGAGGCAGAAGAAGCAAGAAGGGCAAAAGTCACCATTGTCTATATGTTAAGATGCTTTCCTATAAGTCCCACCTAACAACCTCTTTGTGTATCTCATTGATTAAAACTTAGTCACAGAGTCACACCTAACTACATAGGAAGCTGGAAAATACGGTCTATGCACTAGGCATATTAACACCTCACAAAATAAGAAGGGATTCTCCTACAAAAGAAGAGGAAAATGAATTTTAGGGTGCACTAGGGGAATACTAAGGAGTTCTGGTAGCATAGTTGTTGTGAGTCAGGCTGCTAGCCTCAAGGTCAGCAGTTCAAAAACTACCAGCGGTTTGACAGGAGAAAGATGTGGCTTTCTACTCCCATAAAGCCTCAGAAACCCTATACAGTGCCACTATGAGTTGGAACTGACTCCACGGCACATAACCGCCAACCACAACCAACAGGGGAGTACTGTGACTCTGTAGGATAAGCAATGGGCTGCTAACTACAAGGTCAGTAGTTCAAGCCCACCAGCCATTCCATGGGAGAAAAATAAAACGTGCTGCTCCCGTAAAGATTTATAGCCTTGGAAACCCTATACAGGGTTGCTATGACTCAGAACCACTGAGCATTTAACAACAGGACCCTCTGTCACAATGGGTATCATCTGGATTGCAGTATAACATTTGACAAGTCCTCCCATTGGGTCCTAATGGCAACATGGTGACATCCAAACTAGGTGACCAAACATTCTGGGGGCTTCTGTCCGACTGAGCAGAACCTCACAGGGTGTTGTTACAACTACATGGTGGCATCACTAGGGGACCCAGGGGGCATGGAGCACACTGGGTGACATTGTAAGAGAGAATAACACCAAAATGACTGTCTGTAAAATTGTTGTACAGTGTTGTCGAATAAATTTATTATTTTTTCAATAAAAATATCTCTGTAGTTAATTGTAACAACAAAAACATTTTTTATAAAATGAGCTCTGTTGGTGTTGTAAAGTGCCATCGAGTCAGCTTAGACTCATAGTGACCCTGTATAGGGTTTCTGAGAAGAGACCGGTGAGCTTGAACCATCGACTCTACAGTTCAAAGTGACTTTGCAGTCTGGCGCATTAACCCACAGCACCACTCATGAACTAATATACCTACAAAGCTAAATCCCCATGCTAATTGACTTTCTGAACTTTCTAATGCACTCTGGTTGGGAGTGTGGTGGCTCCATATGATAAACACTGGACTGCAAACCACAAGGTCAAGTCCACCACCCACTCTGCAGGAGAAAGGTGAGACTTTCTGCTCCCGTGAAAATTCAAAGCCTAGGAAACCCTATACAGGGTCACTATGAGTCAGAACTGACTCAACAGCACTTAACAACAAGAAGAATGTACTCTGGTTAGAGCTGCCATTACTACTCAATTACAATGACACTTCAAATCACATGGTTTTATCGCACAAGTGGCAAGCATGCTCTGTTGCTTTCATTGCTTTTCATAGTCAATGATTTTGCCAGGTTTTCTGGGGTTTTAGCTACAATATTGTGATCATTGGTACTTGTGGACCTGGATCAATAACTTTTTGAAAATGAAGCAGTACAGGTAGACCCTGGGTTATGACCATCTGCCATATAGACAACTCTTTAATGCTTATGTAAATTTGCCCTCACTTTGAAAAGATTGAACAACCCCTGGTGGTGGTTATGTGCCGTGGAGTAGGTTCTGACTCATAGCGACCCTGGACAGGGTTTCCGAGGCTATAAATCTTTACAAGAGCAGAAAGCCTCATCTTTCTCCCACGAAACAGCTGGTAGTTTCAAACTGCTGACTTCGAGATTAGCAACCCAATTCATGACCACTACACTACCGGAGCTCCTTGAACTAACCCCTACTGGTAACAAATTTGTCATCACAATCACCTTCATTGGCTGCATGTTCAGCTTTTACATCATTAAAAAGGCGTTGAGCCTTTTCTTGCACTAAAATAAGGCTAATTAAGAACTGTGTGCACCTGGTCTGACTGACCTACACATTTTTCAAGACACAATTAGGAACAGATCTCATTTGTAAGCCCAAATCTGACTGTAATCAAAGGAAAAGAGAGAGAGAAAAAATTTTAAAGGCTTCCACTCGGTCACTAAAATACGTTGTAATTCAATGTAGAAAGACTTCACAAGAACAATAGTTGTTGCCATTCCTATAATCTAAGAAAGATTACACTTAAGCAATTTACAACTGTATCTCACATTATTCTAGGATTAAAACTGATAACAAACATTACTAATGATTCTATATGGTGTGGTACAAGCAGAGAGCCACGGTTACTGCACTGAGTGACACCAACCCTGCTGATGCCACTGTAAGTACATCAGTTCAGACAGAAATCTGTAGTGACCACCGTAGGACCCAGTTCATATTGCAGACATTATCATTGGCTTGGATGGAGACTTCCTAGAAGACAGGAGTATACAGTGAAGTGGAACAGACAGAAAACAAACAAACGAGTAAATACACCTCATTTATGGGCACCTGCGGGGCAAATCTTCAGGGCATTGAGGAGGACACCTAGAGTGATTTGCCCATGACAGTGGTCCTGGGGGATTGCCCTGAACCCTGGATGCTTCTAAGGACAGCTCTGACATCTACCGGTGTTTATGTACATATGTTGTTGTTGTTGTTTATATGCATGTGACAAAGTAGAACTGCCCCCATTGAGCTTTCTTGGATGTAATCTTTACAGAAGTTACTGCAGGGTTGCTAGGTGAGTTTGAGCTGCCAGCCTTTTGGTTAGCAGTCAAGTGCTTAACTATTGTGCCACTATGGCTCCTTTATGCACCTGTGTTGTTGTTGTTAACTGCTGTCAAGCCAGCTGTGACTCATACCAACCCTTCCAGGAGCGGCTGATGTGTTTGAACTGCCAACAATGTGGTTAACAGTTCGGTGCTTATCCTACAGTGCCACACCAAGAGTCCTAAACTCATGGTGCTGGTGGTGAGCCATGTAGTCAGTTGGTTCCAACTCTGTGTAGGGTTTCCGAGGCTGTAAATCTTTACAGGAGCAGAAAGCCTCTATAGACATCAAAATAATAAACAAACTATGTTTCATTTTGCATAAACTATGTGCTCACCATGTGTTGATTGGTCAGATTTAGTCACAAAGATCCACAATGCATTGGTTTTCAAGCAAAATCAAGGAGAGAAGTGGATGAATGAAACAGTGTTAATGATTCTACAAAACCTAGAAAAGGGATCTTCAGTCTCTCTCACACAGTGATTGGGGCACAACAGAATTTCTTTGAATTGCTTTCAAGACCTTCTTCAATTCGTTGTTAGTTGCTGTCAAGTCGACTCCAACTCATGACAACCTCAGGTCCTGGTCTAACAGAAGGAAACCTTGCCTGATTCTGTCCCACCTTCATCACCACTGCCATGTCTAAGTCAATCGATCTCACTGAGCATTTACAAGGAATAGGGTGAATTGGATAACTCAAATGAAAGAGAGGCAGAAGAGGGGCTTCACTCCAGAACTGAGTGCTAGTTCTGAACTAGAAATATTTATTTGCAGACCAAAGTGGTTAAGCACTCAACTACTAGCTAAAAGGTTGGTGGTTATAATCCATCCAGAGGCACCTCAAAAGAAAAATCTGGTGGTCTACTTCCAAAAGGTATGGAACAATTCTACTCTGCACCCATGAGGACACTATAAGTAGGAGTCAACTCAACAACAACAACAAATTCAGAAACTGGGTACTGATCAGGTGGTTTTTTTATTAGTATTTTGAAATTATTTTCAGGCATGCAAGGAGTTCCAAAAATATACATAGAGTTCCGGTACACCATTTCCTCAGGTTTCCTATATGATCATTTCTTACAAACTTATAGTACATTATTGAGACTAGTAGATGGACAATAGTTCATTACTGTTAACTGAGGTACAGACTTTATTCAAATTTGGATTTTGCCAGTTTTTACATGTATTACATGTATTTTACATGCATATGTTAATAGTTCTGTGAAATTGTAATACATGGATATATTCATGTAAACACCACCAGAATGACAAATCAAAAGTGTTTTATCACCGCAAGGAAAGTCTCTTAAGCTACCCTCTGTCAGTTTGCCATACTGTGTTCTTGTGATGCTGGAAGCTATGCCACTGGTATTTTAAATACCAGCAGGGTCACCCATGGTGGACAGGTTGCAGTGGACCTTCCAGACAAAGACAGACTAGGAAGAATAAGGGACAGACCACTTCTAAAAGATTAGCCACTGAAAACCTTATGAATAGTATCAGAATATTGTCTGATATACTACCATAACATGAGCCCACTCATAATATGACTGGAGAAGAACTATCTCCGCAAAGTAGAGTTCATCTTGATGATGTGGATGGAACAAAGCTTTCAGGACCTTCGTTGCTGTTGAAGCACAGCTTCAAATGAGAAGAAACAGCTTCAAACATCCATTAGTAATCAGAACCTAGAATACATGAAGTATGAATCTAGGAAAATTGGAAATGATTTAAAACACATGAAGATCAATATCTTAGGCAGTCACAAGCTGAAATGGATGGGTATTGGCCATTTTGAATCTGACAGTCCTGGGAATGGCAAATTAAAGAGGAATGGCATCACATTCATTGTCCATAAAAAGCCTTTCAAGATGTTTCTTGCAATACAATGCTGTCTGTGATAGGATAGTATCCATACAAATACAAAGAAAACCAGTTAATACCACTAGTATTCAAATTTACTTGCCAACCCCTAAAGTTAATGATGAAGAAACTGAAGAATTCTACCAACGTCTTCATTCTGAAATTGATCACTGGCGATTGGAATGTGAAATTTAGAAACAAAGAGAAAGGATCAGTAGCTGGAAAATATGATGCTGATTATAAAATGATGTTGGAGATTTAAAATTTTTGCAAGACTTATTCATTGCACTGAGGGACAAAGCACTGGACCACAGGGTCAGTTTGAACTACTGTCCAAACTCACCAGCTGTTCCTTGGAAACCCTATACAGGGTCACTATGAGTCAGAATCGACTCAACAGCACTTACCAACAACAGCATTCATTGCAAATATGTTTTTCAACAACATGAAAACCAACTATACATGTGGATTTTACCAGATGGAGCACACAGGAATCAAATTGACTACATCTGTGGGAGAAGACGTGGGAAAAAGGTGTGGCAGTCTCCTTCTATAAAGATTGACAGCCTTGGAACCTCTCTGGCGCAGTTCTACTCTGCCCTCTAGGGTTGCTGAGTTGGAATTGACTTGATGGCAATAGGTACAGGTGGGAAGAGACAATGGAGAAACTCAATATCATCCATCAAAACAAGGTCAGAAGTTGACTGAGGAACAGACTATCAATTGCTCATATACAAGTTCAGATTGAAGCTGAAAAAATGAAAACAAGTCCATGAGAATGAAAATTTCATCTCGAGTACATCCCACATGAATTTAGGGGCCATCTCAAAAACAGATTTGATGCATTAGACCCTAAAGACTAAAGACCAGAAGAATTGTGAGATGACATCAAGAACATCATATAGAAAGAACACAAAAAGTCATTAAGACAAGAAAAGAAGGGAAGATCAAACTGGATATCAGAAGAGACTCTGAAACTTGCTCTTGAGTTCAGAGAAGCTAAAGCT
This sequence comes from Chrysochloris asiatica, assembly GCF_000296735.1. NCBI lineage: Eukaryota > Metazoa > Chordata > Mammalia > Afrosoricida > Chrysochloridae > Chrysochloris > Chrysochloris asiatica. The sequence goes on along the minus strand of NW_006408664.1, from coordinate 1,836,298 downwards.
AATGGAAGAAATGAGGAACTAAAAAGAGCTGAATACAAAATTTCAAAGGGCAGCTAGAGAAGACAAAAGTCAAGTATTATAATGAAATGTGCAAAACCTGGAGTTAGAAAACCAAAAGGGAAGAGCTATTCAGCATTTCTCAAGCTGAAAGAATTGAAGAAAAATTTCAAGCCTCAGATTGCAATATTAAAGGATTCTATGGGCAAAATATTGAATGACAGACATCAAAAGCATATGGAAGAAATACACAGAGTCACTGTACCAAAAAGAATTGGTCAATGATCAACCATTTCAAGAGGTAGCATATGATCAAGAACTCATGGTATTGAAGAAAGAAGTCCAAGCTGCACTGACAGTATTCATGAAAAAACAAGACTCCAGGAATTGACAGAAAGCCAATTGAAATGTTTCAATAACCTGAGGCAGCAATGGAGGCACTCAAACATCTATTCCAAGAAATTTGAAAAACAGCTACCTGGTCAACCAACTAGAAGAGATCCATATTTGTGCCCATTCCAAAGAAAGGTGATCTAACAGAATGGAAATTCTATTCTACCCAGAAGCACCTCAAAGAAAGGCCTGGTGATACTCTTCTGTATGATCAGTCATTGAAAACCATATGGAAAATAGTTCTGCTCTGACACACATAGGATTGTGCAAGTCAAAATGAACTGGGTATTTTTATACATGTATGTATTGTTATAAACATTTGTGTAGAGGTATTTGGGTTAACATAATTTTTGTTTATGTAAGACAACTATCCAAGACTGTCATTAGTGGATCATGTGTTAAGTGTATGTTTACCTTTTTAACAAACTGCCAGACTGGTTTCCAGAGTGACTGTACCATTTTACATTCCCAATAGCAATGCATTAAAACTCCAACAATTCCTTTGTATCTTTGTCAGCACTTGGTATGGTCAATATACTTTTAGCTTTGTCAAATTAACAGGTGTATATTCATATCTCATCACAGTTTTAATCTGTATTTTTGTAATGATTAGTGATCATCTTTTTATAAACTTATTTTTCAGCCATATATTCTACTTAGTGAAATCCATTCAAGCCTTTTTCCCATTTTTTTAACTGAACTGTTCCTTTTCTTGCTGTTAGCTTAGAGAGTTCTTTTTCCATTTTAGATAGAAGTTCTTTGCCGTATATATGATTTGCAATTCTCTCCTAGTCTATGACTTGTCTTTTAAGTCTAATAACAGTATCTTTCACAAACAAAAAATGTTTCATTTTGATGAAGTCCAGTTCAGTAATTTTTATTTTATGGGCTGTGTTTTCAGTGTCCTATCTAAGAAATCTTTGCCTAACTCTAAGTCACAAAGGTATTTTTCTTTGTTGCATTGGTTTCCTAGGGCTGCCATAACAAAATTCTACAAACTGGATAGCTTAGAACATCAGAAATGTAAGGGCGCCCAGTTTTGAAGGCAGGTAGTCCAAATTTAAAGTGTCAGCGGGGCCATGTTTTCTCTGAAGGATCTAAGGGAAAATTCTTTATTGTCCGCATTTTCACATGGCTATTGTCCCTCTCTATCTGTCTGTGTCTCTTCTCTTTTATAACGCGTCACTTAGATTGGATTAGGCCCCACTGTACTCCACAGTGACTTCGTGTTAAATGACAGCATCTACAAAGACCTTATTTCCAAACAAGTTTTGTTCACAGGTTCCAAGAGTTAGAATATATCATTATAGTGGCACACAGTTCAATCCATAACACATCTCCTAAAATTTCATAGTTCTACACTTACATTTAGTTCTACGACCTACTTTGAATGAAATTTTGTGTAAGGTTTAAGCTGAAATTCTTTCTTTCTGTTTTTTCCCTGTGGTCCTCCCACCCTCCGCTCCAGTGGATGTCTAATTTTTCCAATACCAATGTCACAAAGACTATCCGTTCTTTTTGAGCTGTTTTTGCACCTTTGTGAAAAATCAGTTGGTTGTATTTCATGGGTCTATTTCTGACTCTCTATTCTATTCTATCCCACACTGTGTTATTGTAGCCAGATAGTAAGTTTTAAATCAGATCATGTAATTTCTCCAGTTTTATTTAATTGTTTCAGCTATTCTACTTCCACTGCCTTTCCATATAAATTGTAGCATCAGCTTCACTATATGTGCAAAAAAAAAAAAAAAAAAAATCCTACTTGGATTTTAATAGGAATTGGGTTAAACCTTGTTATGAATTGAATTGTTTTTCCCAAAGATATTTGATATTTACCACCCTGGCCAGGCCATGATTCTCAATGTTATGCAATTATGCTCCACTTTGTAATCTGGTATAATTATCTTTTGTGTAATAAATACTATGGTGTTAATGAGGCAGAATTAGCAAGTTATGTTAGTGAAGCAGGAAACAATCTACAAGATTAGGTTGTATCTTGAGTCCACTTCTTTTAAGATATAAAAAAGATTAAGCAAGGAAGCAGAAATCAGAGGACCTCAATACCATTAAGAAAGAAAAGCCAAGAGAGGAGCGTGTTCTTTGGACACAGTGTCCCTGTGCTGTGAACCTCTTAGACCCTGGGGAAGACTGATGCCAAAACACCTAGAGACCTCCAAGGGATACCAAGCACACCCTTGTTGAAAGAAGTTAAGGACAATCACTTAGAGTTGACTCAGAGAGAAAGTATTTCCCTGGAGCTGGTACCCTGAATTCAGACTTCAAGTCTCCCAAACTATGAGAGAATAAATTTCTGTTTGTTAAAATCATTCACTTGTATTTCTGTTATAGCAGTACTAGATAACTAAGACAATTTAGAGATAACTGACATGTTAACTGTGTTGAATCTTCCATCCATGATTATAGTATGCCTTTTCTTTCTTTTAGTGAGGTCTTCTCTAATTCCTTTTATCAACATTTTGCAGTTTTCAGCATTCGGATCTCATATTAGTTTTTGGAAGCTAATCTAAATGGTATTTTGTTTCTAATTTTGATTTTTAATATATAATTGGAGTCCTGGTGCAGTGCTGTGGGTTAATACACTGGACTGCAAAGTCAGTTTGAACTGCAAGGTTGGTGGTTCATACTCACCAGCTGCTCTTTAGAAACCTTATGCAGGGTCACTATGGGTCAGAACCCAACTCCCGACTCAAAGGCACGTAACAATAAGTATATAATTAATTTTTTGAAATAATATTTTATCGTGTTTTTAGTGAAGGTTTGTTCATTCAAAACTTGGGTTCAATGGCCTGGAGCAACCAAGTCCAATTAAGGAATCCACCAGGTAAACAAAGAAAGAGAAAAGACTTTTTTAGTAGGAGTACCACAACAAAGGAGCTCTGATAGCATAGTGGTTACGAATCGGGCTCTGAACCGCAAGGTCAGCAGTTTCACGGATTTATCAGCCTCGGAAACCCTGTACAGAGTCACCATGGGTCGAAACCAACCACCACCACAACAAGAGGCTGATTCAGTATTCAAATAACACTTTGTTACAAGTACTTTTTGTACTGCTTTAACAAAAAGTAGAGTGGACATCGGAGTCCTGGTGTGGCATCGTGGGTTAATGCACTGGACTGCAAAGTCTTTGAACCACAAGATCTGCAGTTCTCAGCTCACCAGCTGTGCCTCAGAAACTGTATACTGAGTCGCTATGAGTCGGAACCAACTCTACGGCACTTAAGAACAACAAGAGTGGACATTAATTCGAGAATTGCAAAGGGGGCTACATTTCTAACATTCATACTAAATCACAAGGTATTTGGTCATGATGCTCCAATAAACATATCAAAGGAGGGCATAATTAACTATCTTAGCGCCTGTTTGTCCAGATGGTCACTCCTTAACAGAACAGGGTCCAGGCTCCAGGCAGAGCCAGGCAATTATTAACATTCAAATTTAAAATAGTCAAAACATACATTTAAGAAACAAGGACAAGTTGGGCAAGGTGTAGAAGATGCTTTCAGGCAGTGCTTAGTAATATTACTCTTCGCTATGCAAAATAGTTAAGGAGCTCTGGTAGCGTAGTGGTTACGAATCAGGCTGCAAATCTCAGCGTTCCAAACTAGTAGCTGTTCTGTGGGAGAAAGATGAGGCTTTCTGCTCCCGAAAGGATTTACAGCCTTGGAAACCCGGTACAGGGTCACTATGAGTCAGAACAGACTCCACAGCACATAACCACCAACACAAGCAAAATAGTTACAGTATTAAAATGTCTGCATGTTATGCTTTCAGGTTTACACAGCAGTTTACCTTTTCATTCAACAATTTCTACAAAACTTGTTTAGTAACATTGGTTGCATTTTTCTCAATCGTTGAACATCCCCACTATGTCCATTATGGTTGTTCTCCTCAAAATACGATTCATCTTTGTGTGTTAGAAATATATCCTGAAACCTTGGTAAATTCACATTTTAGTTCTGTGAGCTCTTCTATGTTCTTGGGATTTTCTACAAACAAAACTATGTCATCTACAAAGAAAGTCAGTACCCTTTTTTATTGGAGTCCTGGTGTGGTGCTGTAAGATAAGCACTGCACTGCTAACTACAGATTAGCCATTCAAACCCATCCTTGGAAACCCTATGAGTAGGAAGTGGTTTAATGGCACTTAACAACAACAGCAATAATTTTTAATTGGCTATTGTGTATCACTGTATTTTTATATTACAGGATTTCATTTGTTAGTAGTTTACTGAGGATTTTTGCACCTGTGGGTTATAGTTTTCTTTCTCTCACGCTCTCTTTTTCCCTCTTTTTGGTTTTGTTTAATTTGGCTTGGATTGGTTTTATGGTTTGTAGTTTGTTTTGTTTTATTGTCATTTTTTTGTTTTGTTTTGTTTTTGCAGTCTCTGTCTGTTTTGATATTGTGTTAATGCTGGTCTCATGAAATGAGACCATTTTTTACTTAGTATCTGAAACAAATTTTGTAGAACTCGTGTTAATCCTTAAATGGTTGGTAGAAATAGCCAGTGAAATTCCTGGACCTATAAATTTATTCTTTAGATTGTTTTAAACTATTAATTCAAATTATTTAGAAGTAATTAGGATTGGGAGACTTTGGTAGCTTTGGTGTTTGAGGAATTGGTCCATTTAATATAAGTTGTCATATTTATGTGTGTAGAATTGTTTGTAGTATTCCTTTATTATCTGTGTGTTCTCTTTCATTTTCATATTGGTAATTTATGTCTCCTATCTTTGTCAGTATTGTTATAGGTTAATCAGTTTTATTGATCTTTTCAAACAAAGAGCTTTTAATTTCAGAAAATCTTTTGGTTTAGAGAACCATGTTTTTCTGTTTCCCATTTCATTGATTTCTGCTCTTGTCTTATTATTACCTTCCTTCTACTTCCTTGCTGCTGACTTGTTTTATTTTGTTTTCTCTCTTCTTTCTCAATTATCTTGAGATGGAAACTTGGATTTTGATTCAAGTCCTTTCTTTTCTAATCTAAAGTATTTAGGGATATAAATTTCATTCTAAGTAGTACATTAGCTGTACCAAACAGATTTTTATATATTATACTTTCATTCTACCACTCATCTGTCAGTTTGTCATATTGTGGTGGCTTGTGAGATGCTGTGATTCTGAAAGCTATGCCACTGGTATTTTAAATACCAGCAGGGTCACTCATAGTGGACAGGTTTCAGATGAGCTTCCAGACGATGACAAACTAGGAAGAAAGAGTGATGAACTGCTGAATATTTAGTCACTGAAAACCTTCTGAATAGCAGTGAAACACTGTCAGATATAGTGCCGGAAAATGAGCCCCTCAGGTTGCAAGGCACTAAAAATGCAACTGGGGAAGAGATGCCTCCTCAAAGTAGAGTTGACCATGATGACATGAATGGAGTAAAGCCCCTGGGAGAAAAGCCCACGGGACCTTCATTTTCTGATGGGGCACAACTCCATCAGGACACAAACCCAAATGAAGATAAACAGCTGTAAAAATCCATTGAAAATGGGAACATGGAATGTACGAAGTATGAATCTGGAAAAATTGCAAGTTGTCAAAAATGAAATGGAATGCATAAACATCAATATCTTAGGTATTAGTGAGCTGAAATGGACTGGTATTGTCCATTTTGAATCTGATGACCACATTGTTTACTATGCTGGAAATGACAAATTGAAGAGGAATGGTGTTGCATTCATTGTTAAAAACAACATATCCAGATCAGTCATGAGGTATAACTCTTGTCTGTGATAGGATAATATCCATGCACCTACAGGGAAGTGCAGTTAATACCACTATTATTCAAATTTATGCACCAACGACTAAAGCCAGTGAAGATGAAATAGAAGAATTCTACAAACTTCTTTAATCTGAAATGGATCAAACATGCAATCAAGATGTATTGATTATTACTACTGGTGATTGGAATATAAAGTTTGGTAGCAAAGAGGAAGGATCAGTAGTTGGAAAATATGGCCTTGGTGATTGAAATGATGCTGGAGAATGCATGATAGAATTCTGCAAAACTAATGATTTGTT
>NW_006408664.1:1805364-1828821 GCF_000296735.1 Chrysochloris asiatica | reverse complement strand
AGTATTCTGGAACACTTAATTGTGCTCATGAGGAATCTGTACCTGGACCAAGAAGCAGTTGTTCAAACAGAACATGGGAACACTAAATGGTTTTTAATTAAGAAAGGTGTGCGACAAGGCTGTATTCTTTCACCATGCTTATTCAACCTGTATGCTGAGCAAGTAATCTGAGAAGCTGGGTTCTATGAAGAAAAACATGGCATCAGGATTGGAGGAAGACTCATTAACAGCCTGTGATATGCAGATGATACAACCTTGCTTGCTGAAAGTGAAAAGGACTTAAAATATTTACTGATGAAGATCAAAGCACACAGCCATCGGTATGGATTACATCTCAATGTAAAGAAAACAAAAATCCTCACCACTGGACCAATAAACAACATTCTTACCAAAGGAGAAAAGATTGAAGTTGTCAAGGACTTCATTCTTCTTGGATAAACTCTCAACACTCATGGAAGCAGCAGTCAAGAGATCAAACGACTTATTGCATTAGGCAAATCTGCTGCACAAGACCTTTTTAAAGTGTTGAAGAGCAAAGCTGTCAGCTTGAGGACTAAGGTGTGCCTGAGCCAAGCCATGGTATTTTGAATAACCTCATACACACATGAAAGCTGGAGAGTGAATAAGGAAGACTGTAGAAGAATTGATGCCTTTGAGGTATGGTGTTGGAGGAGAATACTGAAAGTGTCATGGGCTGCCAAAAGAACCAATAGATCCGTTTTGGACGAAGCACAGCCAGAGTGCTCCTTGGAGGCCAAGATGGCCCAACTTCATCTCTCATACTTTGGAAATATTGTTAGGAAGGAACCATCACTAGAGAAGAAGATCATGTTTGGTAAGGTGGAGGGTAAGAGAAAAAGAGGAAGACCCCCAATGAGATGGATTGGCCAAGTGGCAGCATCAATGGACTCAAGCATGGCAACAGTAGTGAGGCTGGCCCAGGATCAGGCAGTGTTTCATTCTGCTGTGCATAAGGTCGCTATGGGTCTGTACGGACTCGATGGCACCTAACAGTAACAACAACAGTACTTTCATTTTCATACAGTTCAATATATTTTTTTAAATTTCTCCTCAGACTTCTTCTTTGAACCATATTTTATTTAGAAATATGTTTTTAATTGTTATGTGTTTGGCGATTATATTTATTATTGATTTAATATTCAGAGAACATACTTTATATTATTTGAAGTTATTTAACTATATTAAAGCTTGTTTTATGATCCAATATATGGCCCATCTTAGTTTGAAGTGTCCATGTGGACTTGAAAAGAATGTATGTTCTGCCATTGTTGAACAGAGTGCTCTATGAATATTAATTAAATTCTGTTAGTTGATGATGTTGTTGAGTTCTATATCCTACTTGGCATTCTGTTCATGAAAATTCTTAGGTGACACTGTTTTTGCTCATCTACTAACAGAAAGGTTGATGGCTTGACTCCACCAAGTGGAATAATGGTGGACAAACTGCTTTAGTAAAGATTATAGCAATGGATAATGAAGGAAATGAAAAGAAAATTTATAAACAGAAAGAACTCAGCACAGAAATTTAAGTAGAACAAAGAACCCATCCACAACACACACACACACAAAGCATAACAAAATGACAACAGAAAATTTACACCTATCAATAAGGACACTTCATGTAAATGGTTTATACATGCCAGTCAAGAGGGAAAGAGAGCTAGATGGATTTTTCAAAAAGAAAAAAACATAGTTCATCAATATGTTGTCTATAAGAGGTACACCTTAAACATAAAGATATAAAACAACTAAAAACCAAAGGATGGAAACATATATATCAAAAAAACAAAAAAAGTAGCCCCTTCCCCCCCCCCAAAAAAAAGAACATGTGTGGCAACACTCATCTCTGGTAAATAGACTTCAAGGTAACACTAACCACAGAAAAGAGAACCCCAAACCTACTGCCATCAAGTTAATTCCAACTTATAGAGACCTTGTATGGGGTTTCCAAGGCTGTAAATCTTTACGGGAGCAAAATACCTCCTCGTTTTCCCACAGAGCAGCTGGTGGACTTGAACTGCTGACCTTACAGTTAGCAGTCCAGTACTTATACTACAGCACCACCAGGGCTCAAGAAGGGCCTTATTTAATGATTAAAGGGTCAATTCACCAAGAGGACATAACCAGTGACAGGACTCCAAAATATATAAACTCTAACAGCATTGAAAAGAAAAACAGACAGTTCTACAATATTATTAGGAAACTTTAACACATCACTTTTGATAAAGAACAGAACCACCAGGAAAAAAAACTCACCAAAGATACAGAAGAATCTAAACAACACAATTAACTAACTTGACCTCATAGACATAGATAGAGCACATCCAACAGTAGCACAGTACACATTTTTCTCCAAATAGACCATATTTTAGGTCACAGTGAAGAATTCCATAAACAAAAACACCGAAATAAGCCAATGCATCTTCTCTTATCATGCCACTGTAAAATTATTAATCCGTAGTAGTAGGAAGAACAAGGAAAAAAACTAATATGTGGAAACTGAATACCTCTCTGCTTAAAAACCAACAGCTAGCCCTATTTGACAGAATATAAGTGTCCCTTGTATCAACTATCAACACTCATGGAAGTAGCAGTCAAGAAATCAGATGATGTATTGCATTAGGCAAATCTGCTGCACAAGACCTTTTTAAAGTGCTGAAGAGCAAACGTGCCAGCTTGAGGACTAAGGTGCGCCTGACCCAAGCTATGGTATTTTCAATAACCTCATATGCATGAAAAGCTGAACAGTGAATATGGAAGACTGTAGAAGAATTGATGCTTTTGAGTTAAGGTGTTGGAGAAGAATATTGAAAGTGCCATGGGCTGCCAAAAGAACCAATAGATCCATTTTGGAAGAAGTGCAGCCAGAGTGCTCCTTGAAGGCCAAGATGGCCAAACTTCGTCTCTCATACTTTGGACATATTGTCAGGAGGGACCAGTCACTGGAGAAGGATATCATGTTTGGTAAGGTGGAGAGTCAGAGAAAAAGAGGAAGACCCCCCAATGAGATGGATTGGCCAAGTGGCAGCATCGATGACAACAGTAGTGAGGTTGGTCCAGGATCAGGCACTGTTTCGTTCTGCTGTGCATAAGGTTGCTATGAGTCGGTACCAACTCAATGGCACCTAACAACAACAACATAGGGTTTCCTAGGCTGCAATCTTTACGAAGGCAGATCACCAGCTCTTTTTTTTACCAAGGAATAATTGGTGGGGTCAAACCACAAATTGTATGGGCATAGCTCAGCACTTTCGCTATTACACAACCAGGATTCCTTTACATACTCTATAGCATTTAAGATTAAACTTTAAAACTTTAATCAAAATTTTTGTGAAACGAATTTGCAAAATGACAACATAAAGTTGTTTTATATTATGTATTTTACAAAAGTGAAATACATAATAATCCCTGGCATGTTAATTATCTGTTCATCCCAGTACCTGTTTTTCATTTAAATAATTTTTGTTTAAAATTTTTAAAAAAGAGCTAAAAACTAAAATTGGCTAATAGAAGAAATTAAAAATTAAACTGAAAAATATCTAGAATCGAACAAAAAATAAAATGCAGCATACCAAAATCCAGCAAAGGCAATGCTTAGAGGTCATTTTATAGCAATAAACACACATATCAGAAAACAAGAAAGGGCCAAAACCAGTAGCTTAACACTATAATTCAAACAAATAGATAAAGAACAGCAAAAGGAATCCACAGTTTCCAGAAGAAAAGAAATAATAAAGATTAGGTCAGAAATAAATGAAACAGAAAAACAACAACTAAAGACAATACAAAGAATCAATAAGGCTAGAAACTGGTTCTTGGAAAGGATAAGTAAAATCAACAAACCATTGGCTGAATTCACAAAGGAAAATGATGAAAAGAAGCAAATAATCAAAATAAGAAGGAGATGTTAACATTACAACAGAACCAACTGAGATTTTTTTTTAAAGGATCATAAAAGAATATTATATTTGTTCTCCAACAAATTTGAAAAATCTAGAAGAAATGGATAAATATCCAAAAACACATTACCTACCTAAGCTAGTACAAACTGAGGCAGACATTTTGAACAGACCTATAACCGACGAAATTGAAGACATACTTTTCAGAGAACAGATGATAACAGTTCTACTCAAACTAGAACATAAAAAAGAAAGAAATGTTCCTGAAATCATTCTATAAAGTCCACATAAGCCTAATACCAAAGACACTACTGAAAAAGAAGAGTACAGACCAATATCCTTCATGAGAATGTAAAAATTCTCAACAAAATTCTAGCCAATAGAGTTCAACAGCATTCAAAAAAAAAAAAATCATGACCAAGTGGGATTCATATCAAATAATGCAAGAATGATTCAGTATTAGAAATCAATCAATATAATTGACCACATAAATAAAACAAAGGAGAATTACATGATCATCTTAATCTATGAAAAACAAGACATTTAATAAAAATCCAACATCATTTCCGAAAAAAAATAGGAAAAGAGTCCAGGTGTGGCACTGTGGGATAAAGCACTGGAGCACAAGACCAGTTCAAACCACAAGGTTGGCGGTTCAAATGCACCAATCACTCCTTGGAAACCCCATACAGAGTCACTATGAGTCAGAACTGACTTGACAGCACTTACCAACAATAACCAACATTATTTCCTAATAAAAACTCTCAGCAAAATACAAATAAGAGGCTCATGAGCAGGAGGTAGGGCTTGATGGCGGATAGGGTAGAGGTGCAGTGAAGTTAGCCGTCCGCAATACCACAGAATACCAGGCGAAGAGGGTTCAGGATAGAGCTCCAAATCTCGGAATCACATATCTAGGAATATTTAAAAAGTTTGAAGGTTTATAGTTAGTGGAACTTGTAGTGGGAGTAATAAATTACGTATTTTTTAATCTGCCAGGTTTTGTGGCTCGGAGTTCACAACTTGGGCAAGACCAAATGGCAAGACCAAGTAGGGGAACAGACCCACCATGGAATAATGCGTCAGGAACCTCAGAGCAAACATAGGCAATACATTTTGTCGGTTTTGCTATGTTCTGATTTTTTTTTTTTTTTCTTCTTGGTATCTGTTCATTGCCCCCCCACACACACATACACTGTTTGCGCACATCCATTCTGGTGACTAGAAGGGGTGCCTGAGCAAGTGGACACCCCCCACCCCCACCACTGATGGGTTCTTCTGCCATGCATGTGCACAGATACTCTCAACCCAAGAGCTGGTCCTGAACTGTTTTTTAATAGCGAAAAGGACAGAACAAGCATGTGGAGAGGGAAAGAGAGTTTAAATACAAAACAGGCTGAAAATTAAATTAAATCCTTAGTTACACCATAACAACCAACAGTGGCATCATGAAATTTATCAGGCAGCTTTGAAGGCCAGAAGTTGAATGAGGACATTAAAGTCATACTCATATTAAGCTACAGAGTTGTTTTTTTCTTCTCTCCCTCCTCTCCCTTTTCTGTGATTATAGACTAAAGTATCCAATCTAGGTTTTGTTGTTGTTTGGTGAGTTTTCTTTTTTTCTTTCTTGTTTTTTTGCTTTTGCTGTTTTATGCTCCCCCTTTTACCCTTGGGGGACTCTTTCTCTCCCTATATTACCCAAGAAGAGACAGCAACTACTGCCATATAGCCAAGCTACAATCACACTCTATAAAACACCAAAATCCAGACAAGAACCAATACCAACTGCCATACACCAGGGAGGCAGACAATACCTGTGAAAGTTACTCTGAGTCAAGCAATAAGAAGAGTGAAAAAGGATGCCCACATCCTGATCACATCTACCTGGAGGCATTCAGAGCATAAAAGATACCAAAATGCACGCTCAATTAAGTATCAAGGCCACAGATATACACTAAATATGTCCAAGAAGCAAAAGCAGATGACCATATCAGCACACATCCAAAAACAAGATAAAAGATCTCAGACAAATGACCTAGAGGTAGACCTGGACTACATTCTGGAAGGAGGGCAGGCCTTGGATATGCCTGAGAAAGAATTCAGAAAAATGATTATAAAATGTTTCAAAACACTTTACAGTGAAGTTGGGAAAAATAAGGAAGAAGTCAGGAACGCACTACAGGAACAATCAAATAAGATCAATACAGCATTGGAAACAATTCAAAACCTACAGAAAGAGGTTCAAACTATCAATAATAGAATATCAGAAATAGATAGATTAGAAGAGATGGGAGGCAGAACTAGTGAGCTGGAAGACAAATCTCTCAATACCACTAAGATAGAAGAGCAAACAGAAAAAAGGATTTAAAAACTTTGAAGAAGGTCTAAGATTCATGTTGGACAACATGAAGAGGAATAACTTAAGAATTATCTGCATTCCAGAACATGAAGAATCACACAAGTCCACAGAGGAATGCTGGAAGAATATTTCTATAACATCCTGAAAAGTAAAAAAGATAAACATTCAAAAAGCTCAACAAACCCAAAGAAGGATAGACCCCAAAAGAAAATCACCAAGACATATCATAATCAAGCTCTCCAAAATAAAAGATAAGGATAGAATATGAAGAAATGTTCACGATCACTAGCCATTAGAGAGATGCAAATCAAAACAACAATGAGATATCATCTCACACCAGCAATTACAACAAAGATCAAAAAAGTAGAAGACAATAAATGCTGGCGGGGATGTGGATTGACTGGGATGCTCCTGCATTGCTGGTGGGACTGCAAAATGGTCCAACATCCTGGAAAGCAATATGGTGCTTCCTCAGAAAGTTAGAAATAGAAATACCTTATGACCCAACAACTCCTCTACTTGGTATTTACCCACAAGTAATACGAGCCATAACACAAGTAGATATATGCACACCAATGTTCATAGCAGCACCATATACAATAGCACAAAGATGGTGACAGCCTAAGTGCCCATCAACTAAAGAATGGATAAACCAATTGTGGTACATACACACAATGGAATATTATGCTACCTTGAAGAACAACAAAGAAGCTGCAAGCCACCACGTAACATGGATGAACCTTGAGGACATTATGTTGAGTGAAATTAGTCAGTCTCAAAAGGAGAAATACTGCATAGGACCACTACTGTAAAAGACTAAGAAAAAGAACCCATACTAAAGAGGGACAGGGAGGGGGATTCTTTGCTGGTTACCAGGATGTGGGAGTAGGGTGAGGGGAGGAAGGGGAGCAATACACAAGAAGGGGGAGGGGAATGGAAGCACAAGGCTGATGGGAAAACAATTACACAGGTTTGCATGGGCTAAGCAAGACACAGATAAATAATGATGTATGCACAACCTTGAAACAACAAGGCTCTCGGATACAGGGATGGAGACATGGTTGGAATGGGCAAAAGGAGGGAAATAATGTTAAGATGCTTGGCTGTCTTTTGAATCATGGTTTCCCTTGTATACCGCTATAAAATAGACACTTGAGGGGGAGACAAAGAATAGCCAGAACTATCACCATAGAAAGCTTGTTAGTTGGTCTTCTGCCTATTACTGATTGGAATACCTAAAATGGGGCTACAACATGCCCAGTGAAGGAGGCTTCCTGCAGAGCCTCTGCATTACATAAGACCATAGGTGGCATCCTAAATCTCACCCAGAATCTTCAGAGGTGGGAAATTTCCACTTGAAAGGACAAGCAGACCAGCCTGGAGTGGCTAGAAAAACAGAAAATACTTCTTGAAAGAAAGATCGACGGGAAATATACAAAACAATAACAGCAGTCCGATTGATTACTACAAGAACAAGCTAGTTGTTCGCACAGGAGACATCAAGGCAAGTGGTCACGTCCCCTCAGGGCAAACCCCCTTCCAAGACTAAAACTCAGTGGGAATACACGAGCAGATATGTGCTCTGATCGGTGACCACGTTCATCACCGATAAGGGGAAGTGAGGGAAAAACAGCAATGAAGCTGCGAACTAAGCCCTACAACGTTCAATAGACTTCTGTGATCCCAGGTGGAGACCTGGTTGGCCAGCAGTGTGGCAAGACCTGGGGACTCTTGGGTCCAGAGTCAGTGACATAGCCACAGAGGACTAGAATGGAGAGTGAAGCGTCCAGCTGGTAAGAAGAGAGGGCTTATGCACAAGAATATCCACACTTGCAGATAATACCCAATTGACCTGGCTTCAATGACTAGATAATCAGAGCTCAACTAGAAGAAGAAAGAAGAGGAAAAAAATAGTAATTTAATACAATTTGATGAACTTGACCTACACCTATGGATACAGTAGCTCAAAAGAGGGAACAAATTTTTACAGTGAGGATCATTCCCACCTCCTCCATACACAGAATAGACAGGGATGGACAACTTGGATATTGGCTACACAAAATGAGGGGCTACAAAGGCAAGAAGTGACTGGCTTACAAGCTTTCAAGAGGGAGTCTAGATCCAGAGGGTGCAGAGGAAGGTAGAATCTCCACTGAGTAGTATCCAATCTGTCTGGGCATGGCTAATGAAAGGAGATGGGGATAGGTCCTTTGTGATACAATGGTGAATAATTGTTATCAGGACTGACTGCGAGAGTTGGAAATGTAAAGGTGGACGTTTTATAGCAAAAGGAGGGGAGCAATTGACTATGCAGTCCAGGAGCCGAGGTCCCTGGAACCACCAAGGGAGAAGAGCAGAGTGTGAGACTCTACCCAGAGAAGCAGAGACGCCAGAGATGGAGGCAGAGACGATGATGTGGAGAGATGGAGCGGCTGGGGACTCTAGACCCAGAGAGGAAGAGGGGCTGTGTTCTGATGGCTCAGGGGCAGGCTTGCAGGGTATACCCTTTGGTTGTTTGATGATGCATGGAGGGGATTGTAACTATGGCAATGAAAAGATATATAATAGGATGAATGTAAAGCTAATGTTCTTCCATGTAAATTATCACATAATTCATGCTAAAACATTTAAAAAAAAATACAAGTAAGAGGAAAATTCCTCAACATAATTACGAGCATATATACAAAACCATGGCTCTGTGGGGTAGGCACTGGGCTGCTAACTGCAAGGTCTGCAATTCAGCTGCTTTACGGGAGAAAGATGTGGCTGTCTGCTCCCATATAGATTTACAGTCTTAGAAACTATATACAAGGTCACTATGAGTTGGAATCCACTCTATGGCAGTGGTTTGGGGGGCTTTTTTTTTAATACAAAACCGACAGTCAATACTTTCCTTAATAGAGATTAAAAAGCATTCCTCCTGAGAGCAAAAAACAGTTGAGGATGCCCTGTATTACTATTCTTATTCACATTGTACTAGAAGTCCTAGCTATGGCAATAAGGCAAGAAAGGAGGGAAAGGGGTGTTTAGATTGGTAAGGAAGAATTAAGACTACTCCATTCATAGATGATGTGACACTATACATAGAAAATCACGATTCCACACGAAAGCTAGTGGAACTAATAGAAGGGTTCAGTCAAGTGTCTGGGTGCAAGATCAACACACAACAATCAGGTGGATACCTCTACATTAACAAAGAGAACTATGAAAAGAAAATCAAGACTCCAATACCATTTACAATATACCCCCCCCCAATATAAAATTGTTGTTGTTATGTGCCACTGAGTCAGTTCTGACTCATAGTGATCCTGTATAGGGTTTCCAAGGAGCGGCTGGTAAGTTTAAATCACCGACTTTGTGGTTCAAACTCAAGTGCATTATCCTACAGTGCCACACGAGGACTTCAAATATTATTTATAAATCTAACTAAGGCCATAATAGATTTATACAAAGAAAACAAAAGGAGCCCAAAGAGAACTATAGACCTACAAAAACTAAAACTATGCCATGCTCATAGATAGGAAGCATTTGGAAGATGTCACTACACCCTAAAGTGATCTATAGACGTAATGTAATCCCATCCCAGATTACATTAACATTCTTTAAGAATATGGAAAAACTAGTCACTAACTTTATTTGGCAAGGAAAGAGTCCCTGGATAAGTAAAATATTTTTGAAGAACAGCATAGTAGGAGGTCTCATACTTCCTAATCACAGAACCTATTATATAGCCGCAGTAGGCAAAACAGCCTGATCCTGGTAAAATGACATATAGGTCAGTGGACTATAACTGAGAAGCCAGAAGTAAATCAGTCCACCTATGGACAGCTAATATTTGACAAGGCGTTTAAGTCCATTGAATAAGGAAGAGATTGTCTTTTTAATAAATGGTGCTGGTATAACTGGAGATCAATTTGCAGAAAAACAAAACAGGATCCATATCTCATACCATACACAAAAACGAACTCAAAATGGATCAAACACCTAAATATAACATCTAAAACCATGAAGTTCAAGGAAGAAACCACAGTGACAAATTTAGGGGCCCTGATTTATGGCATAAATAAGTTATCAAGCTTAATGAAAATGTACAAACAAGGTGGTTGTTGCTAGGTGTCATCAATTTGGTACTGATTCATTGTGACCTTATTATGCACAACAGAATGAAACACTGCCCAGTCCTGCACCAACCTCACAATCATTGTTACACTTGAGCGTGTTGCTGCTACCATTGTGCCAATTTACCTCCTTGGGGGTCTTCCTCTTTTTCATTGACTCTTCACTTTACCAAGCATGATGACCTTCTCTAGGAACTAGTCCCTCCTGATACTATGTCCAAAGTATGAGAGACAAAGTCTGGCCATTCAGGCTTCTAAGGAGCATTCTGACTGTACTTCTTCCAATACAGATTTGCTTGTTCTTTTGTCAGTCCATGGTACTTTTAATATTCTCCTCCAACACCATTAACTCAAATGCATTAATTCTTCTACAGTCTTCTTTACTCATTGTCCAATTTCACATGCATATGAGGCTACCGAAAATACCATAGCTTGAGTCATGTGCACCTTAGTCCTCAAACTGATACCTTCGCTCTCAAACACTTTAAAGAGGTCACGTACAAACTATAGAGCATGGTATTTCTGTTGATTTGGAGATGTCCTATTTTTGCCATTGTATTTGAAGGACAATTTTGCTGGGTATATAATTCTTGGTTGGTAATTTTTTTTTTCTTTCAGAGTTTTATATATGTTATCACATTGCCTTCTTGCCTATATAGCTTCTGCTGAGAAATCAGAGCTTAATTCTGCTGATTTTCCTTTGTAGGTAACTTTATTTTTCCTGAGTTGCTTTCAGGATTCTTTTCTTTTCTTAGATTTTGGAAAGTTTGATGATAATATATTTTGATGATGTTTTTTTTGTGTCTATCCTGTTTGGAATTTGTTCAGCTTCATAAATGCTTATTTTCTCATCTTTCATGATGTTACAGAAGTTTTCTTCCAACAACTCTTTGACAATTTTCCCTGTGCTTTTTTTGTTTTGGGTTTCTTCCTGTTCTAGAATTCTGATCACACATGTTATATTCCTCTTGATGGTGTCTCACACACATTGTAAGCTTTCGTCAGATATTTTTCATTCTTTTTTTTATTATTATTGTCATTCTAGCAGACTAGTATAGAGAGATTTGTCTTTAGACCATTTAAGTTAACTTGATATGTTGGGGTTTCAGTTTGTCATTTTACTACACTTTCAGTTTGTTTCCCCTTTGTGTTTTGTTCCTTTGTTTCTCATTTCCTAGCTTCTTTTAAGTTAATGGAATAATTTTTAGCATTCCATCTTAATTTATCTACCATGTTTTTATAGAAGTCATGATTGCACAGTGGTAATTCTGACTCATAGTGATGCTGTAGGACACAGTAGAACCGACCACTGACCCATAGAGTTTCCAAGGCTGTTAGCCTTTACAGAAGAAGACTGTCACCTCTGTGGAGCAGCTGTGGGTTTAAGCCACCAACCTTTACATTAGCAGCTGAATGCTTAGGCACTGCATCACCAGGGTGTTGTCACCAATATGGTGGTAGTTATGTGCTGTGGAGTCGGTTCCGACTCATAGCAACCCTGTACTGGGTTTTTGAGGCAGTAAATCTTTACAGGAGCAGCAAGCCTCATCTGTTTCCTGTGGAGCAGCTGGTAGGTTCGAACTGCTGACCGGTTCATAGCCCAATATATAACTACTATGCTACCAGAGTTCCTTTGCCGCTAGTACACATGTCCTAAATAATACCTCTACATACACTGAGCCCACATTAGGTAATATTGTAACTTTTAAAAATCCAGGAGAAGAATAGTCTAACCTAGAAAGTTACTCTTGCTTAATTTCTGATGTTTCACGTTTCCCTCTGTTATTTCTTTTCTGTTTGAAGAACTTCCTTTTTGAGCAGGTCTGCTGACAACAAATTCTCCTCATTTTCCTTCGTGTGAGAAGGTCTTATTTTCACCTTAATTCCTGAAAGAAGTTTCTACTAGATGTAGAATTCTGCATCAATAGCTCTTTTCTTTCAACACTTGAACATTGTCTTTGCTCTTTCTTCTAGTCTCCATGGTTTCTGGTGAGAAATTCACTGTCATAAAATCATTTCTCTAAGGCTGCTTTCAAGATCTTTTCTTGATCTTTAATTTTCAAAAAATTTGATGATATGTGTCAATGGATTTCTTTAATGAACCCTGGTGTTACTGTGGGTTAGGTGTTAGGTTGCTAAGGACAAAGTTGGCAGTTCAACCACGTTCTTGGGAGAAAAATGAGACTGTATGCTCCCAAAAAGATTTACAGTCTCAGAAACCCAAAGGAACAGTTCTACTCTGTCCAATAGGTTTGCTCTGAATTGTAACCGACTAGTGTTTTTTTATGTTGTTGTTATGAATTTCTTTGGATTTTTTGAGGGGGTGGAGCTTGCTTAGCTTCTTAACTCTGTAGATTTACGTCTTTCACCAATTTTAGTAGTAATCTGTCATTATTATTTCTTAAAATATATGTTGTTACTTATTCTACTTTTCTCTTGGGACTCAGGAGAATATAAAATCTTTTGTTGTTTCCCCACAGATTCCTGAGACTCTGATCATTTTTTTAATGTTTTCCTTTTTTTTCTGATTTTTAGATTGCATCATTTTTATTGACTTATCTACAAGCTTCGAGTCTTCCCTTCACAATGCCCATTCTGTGAATTTTTAAATTCTGGAGATTGTTTGTTTGTTTGTTTTCAGTTTTTCTGCATTTTAATGGTGTTTGTTTTTTTTAAGGTATTATTTTTAGGTCTTCTCAGCAGCTTCAAACAAAAGATACTGAATACTCCACAGGTTAAAGTGGGGTCAAGCACCTTAGGAAATTTACATGACATGGAGCAAATGCAGGTTTTTTGCCCACTGAGGAGCTTAAAGTCCCAGGATCTGACAACTTGTAGTCTAAGACTCCAGTGAGCAAAATGATTGATTTTGCTCAAATTTGTTATCCCCTGGAGTGATTGTGAATTGAATTGTGCATTTTTTATTTGAATTAATCCAATCAAACTGAAAGGCAAGCCTAAATTTGGTTGAGAAGTCTTTCAGGCTTATAGAGTGAGTAACATCTATCCAGTAAAGAGAGCTGACCTAAGAGACAACTGAGGAAAGACTAGATCTCTTGAAGCACAGGGACTGAAACAACTTATTGTGGCTACTTCATTTAAAAAGCAAACATAGTGAATGGTCTGCGTAGGATTTCACTAGTTTAAAAACAGGCCAAGTACTGACACTGCATTACCTTCGTGCTGATGCTGTTTGTTTAAAATGGTAAATATTAAAACATGTGGGCTCCACATCTAACCCACAGGAAGCCCGTCACAAATTATAAAGTTCTGGGTATCGATATATACCTTATGTGTACTATCTAAGTCAAATTACAATAAGCTGCATATTTTTATATGGATGAATGGCAGTATATCTAAACAGGAAATAAATGGCAGTCCTATCTACCTATATCAGAAAAAAAGGAATATCTTTCCAGGTTTGCATACTCATAACTGTAGAAGAGATCTGCAGGTTTGTAAGGTTTCACAATCAGTTGTCAGAAAAATAGTAGTTAACTCCTGCAGAATCTCATCATAAGCCTCAATCTCAGTGATTTTCAGGTACTCTGATTTAGAAGACACTACAAAACCACCTGTTGGCTACCTTACAATGGCTGACTACTCATAAAAATGTGTAATTATTCTGAGATGATCCTGCTGTGACACCTAGAATCATTATCAGGAAGTGGAGCAATGTAATGACTAAAACTGCTAATTTAAAAAAAAAAAAAAAAACTGACCCGGTCATCTGGAAAAATCACTTACAATTTGGGGCACACTCTCACATAGGATCCTGATCTGGCCAAGGCACACTACTGCTGAGCAGAAAAACTCAGATCAGGGTGAACTGAAACCACCTTTCAGGAGCAGCCACCTTCAGCTAGCATTGAGTGGCCCAATTAGCTCCTCTCCAAGCAGTTTCATACTACTCCACCAAAGTTTGTAGTTAACTCAAGAACCCAACGAGCATACTGATGCAGATATAGAACGGGACTCTAGCACATTCTCATTGCTGTATTCAGTCCTACCCATACGTGGTGTTCCAGGAAATAGGGTAGGAATAGTGATAAATTAAAAAAAACAGGTTACTGATTGCACAATTAATAGGAAAATAAAAACCTGTTTCAAAGTCTACAATAAGTCCATATTCAAAGGAGTCTTACATGTCAGTGATGCGCTGGACTTGAAATTCTGCGGCACAGCTGTGCTATGGCGGGCTGGTTCTGGCCCACTGGCATGGGTATGGCTCACTTCCAGCCTGGTGACAGGTGCAGATTCTACAGAGCTATGATGGTTTCTACTGAGTGCTGAAATTCACAGACATTTCAGGGTATTTATTAGGTTAGGATCATTCCTTGTGCAAAGTTTGATGTAGATGAAGATAAAGTGGTTTCTTGGTCAATAACTGCAGTTTCTTTCTTTTAAAGTCAGTAGGTTTCTTGTACAGTTCAATTACAATTGACCCAGGTTTGATTTCATCCATCTGCATGAAAGCAAAGCACTTGGTGCTGGTAAACTTTTTGGGGGGTTTGTAGTGTTCAAATTCAAAGAAGATAGCTGTACCTTTAGATAAATTGTCAACATGCTTCTGCAATTCAATGTCCACATTGAAATGAATGTATGTATCTTCTTTTCGTGAAGCCTCAGAAGTATCTTGAACAGGAGTTAAATCGATTCCATTCAGATCCTTTATACTAACTGTGATATAGAGATCGATGCATTGCCTAGCGTCTTTCAGACCAATTTTTTTCAGTTCTGATGGTTAGTAATGTCATTCCTGGTTCTGATGGCAGGATAATACAGTGCCAGGAACTCCAGTAGGAAGGAATCAGGAGAACCTGCTCTAGTAGTACCATCATCTTCTTCCACTTCTTCAAATTCCAAATTCTGTTCTTCCAGATGCTAACATACTTCTAAATGGGACAGGCTGAACATCAAATGGGAATTCTTTATTATATGTAAGAACATTCTTTAAAATTGGTTCTAGCTTCTTCAGATCCTCCAATTTAAATTCCTCTTGGGACTGTGTGGACTGCAAAGGTGCACTTCATAACTCCAGGCATGTTGCAATTTTGCCTAAGGTTTTCTCTTGTAAATTCAGAATTATTGTGTTGACCTTGGGCCTCTGTTTGTAGATGTCTCACTAATATCTGATACTCACAGATCCGCCTCCACCAGCTGGCCCCAAGAGTCGAAGCTGGAGCCTCTCCTAAAACTGATGCCCCAGCACTTTCGCAGACTCCTGGTCACCTTCGACACGGCCGGTCTTCACCCTGTCCCCTCCTGCCCTTACCCTACCAAGGATGGACTCTAGGGCTCCATCCATCCTCCCCGGGCCAGGAGAAATCACTACAGTGACAGCTACCGCACACCAAGGACCGCCCAAGCCCATTTGCCACCACAGCCAAACTGCAGCTCCGAAGTGGAGATTTATTTTTTAACAATAAGATTTCCATCTGGTTCTTTGTATCTTCCATTTTGTTCTGAGAGTTTATTATTTTCTTTTTCAGAGTATTCATAATTGCTTGTGGAGCATTTTTATGATAGGTAATTAAAAAGTCTAATCTTTCTGTGTAATCTCAAGTGTTGGCATTTGTTGATTGGAGTTGAGATTTTTCTGGTTCTTGATATGAAAAGATAGTTTGGATTGTATTATGTACATACATTTTGAGTTTTATGTCATGAGACTCCGTTACCTGTTTACATAGCTGCTTTAAGCAAACAATCAATCTGTTTATATTCAGAACACCTATGTTGTTCTGAAGATACATATCTTCAGAACAAGATATGTTCTGAATATCAGAACACATTTTTTAGGCTATGGTTTAAATGTCAATTTTGTTTTAAAGGCCTTTATATAGTGATAGGAGTCCTGGTGTGGCGCTGTGGGTTAATGCACCAGACTGCAGAGCTGTTTGAACTTCAAGGCCGGCGGTTCAAGCTCACCAGCTGCTCCTCAGAAACCCTATACAGGGTCGCTATGGGTCAGAACTGACTCAACAGCACTTAACAACAACAGCACAACATACAGTGGTAAGTCTAGTGGTGCTGTAGGATAAGCACTGGACTACTAACCTCAAAGTTGGCAGTTCAAAGCTGCGCCACAGGAGGAAGATGAGGCTTTCTGTTCCCATAAAGGTTTACAGACTCAGAAAACCCTATAGAGGATCTCTATAGGAGCTGGTGTCACCTCAATGGCAGTGACATGAATGGATACCATTAGAATAGACTTGATGGCAGTGGCTTTGGTTTGGGGTTTTATAGTCTCTTCTGACTTGCTCCACCTGTGTGCTGCCCAGAGGTCAATCTGAAACCTGTGTAGTACTAGTTCCATTTTCAAACCTATTGCTGTAGTGACTTTGTTCATTTTTACTCATGTGCCACTTGAGAGTCTTCCTAGGACTTCATTCAAAGATTTTTTTAAATCCCTTTCTTCAGATTCATTTTCCCTATAATTTGCTCTCCAGTCTTAAATTGTGAGGGGAGAGGAGAAATGTACTTCCTTTTTGCAGACATTCACTCAGTGCAAGAAGGCGATGGTTGGCTGTTTCCACACCACTGGATGCGAGGGGTGGGGTGCTGCCTCTTAAGTAGATGAAACTAATGGCCCACAAAAAAAGAGGAAGACCCTCAACAAGATGGATTGATACACTGACTGCAACAATGGGCGGAAACAAAGCAACAATTGTAAGGCTGGTACTGAACTGGGCGGTGTTTTTCTAGGAGTTGGAACCGACTCAACAGCACCTAACAATGTCTAAAGGAATCTTGACGGCAGTTTAAACTCACCAGCTATCCCACAGGAGACAGATCTGGTGATCTGCTCCAATAAATATTACAGTCTATGGGCTGTTTATTTATTACAATAAATAAAACACTATGGGGCATCTCTACTCTGTCCTACAGAGGCATGGGAGCTTGAATTGGCTTGATGACAATGGGCTTGGAGGGAGGGCAGTCAAAATAATTTTGTCATATGGGACTCCTCTTTTCATCCAATTGTTTAATTAGAGAGGACAGGGTGGGGTGTTTTTTTTCCGTTTTTGTTTGTTTTGGTCTGAGCCAGTTGGTGTTTCCAGTGTTTGGACTGCCTAATGCTCAGGCTAGGATTTATAGCAATCAACCAGTTACCATTGAGTCAGTACTGACTCATGACAACCTCATGTGTTGCAGAGTAGAACTGCTCCCTAGGGTTTTTAAGGCTATGGGGCAAGTAGCCTTGAAAGCAGTTGAACTTTCGGAAGAAGATCAGCAAAACTGTCTTCTGTGTGGGTTCAAACCACAGCCTTTCAGTTAATGGTGGTGGTTGTGTGCCCTAGAGTCGGTTCTGACTCTTATTGATCCTATACAGGGTTTCCAAAGGAGCTCTGGTAGCGTAGTGGTTACAAATCGGGCTGCAAACCACAAGGTCAGCAGTTCGAAACTACCAGCTGTTCCGCTGGAGAAAGATGAGGTCTTCTGCTCCCGTAAAGATTTACAGCCTCAGAAACCCTGTACAGGGTCGCTATGAGTCAAAACTGACTCCACGGCACATAACAACAACATAGGGTTTCCAAGGCTAAATTTTTATGGGAGCAGAAAAACCTCATATTGTTCCCACGGAACTGCTGGTAGTTTTGAACTGCTGACCGTGAGATTAGCAGCCTGACTCATAACCACTACACTACCAGAGCTCGTTTTTTCAGTTAATAATAGTGTGCTTAACTATTTTTGAATCTCAAGATGCTGAATTGTCTTCTTTGCTCCACTGTTCAGAATTTCTGGTAGTCAGTTCCTTAAGCAATTTTTCCAGAGTTTTTCATTAGCAGAAACAATAGGTGAAATGCACTTACTCTGTTTTATCTGATATCAGAAGTCCCCTTATAGTTTTAATAGAAAGTTCTGTGCTCAGACATCAGGTGAATTTAACATATATATATATATTGTTGTCGCTGCTGTTGTTTAGAACTGTCAAGTCAGTTCTGACTCATAATGACCCTGTCTAGGGTTTCCACAGAACCACTGGTGAGCTTGAACTACTGACGTTGAGATTCAAACCAACTTTGTAGTCCACAACATTAACCCTCAGCGCCACACCAGGATTCTAAATATGTGTGTGTGTGTGTGTGTTTTAAATCTATCTATCTATCTATATCTATCTATCTATCTATCTATCTATCTATCTATCTATCTATCTATCTATCTATATATCTATATGGAATCCTGGTGTGGCACTGTAGAAGTAGAACAAGCACTAGAGAACTAAGCACAAGACAAAGTAGGCAGTTCAAGCTCACCAGTCATTCCTCAGAAATATAACATAAACATATACATATACAAGTTGGTACCAACCAGACGACATACACAAACATACACATATGTGTGTGTATATATACATATCAGAAAAACTCACTGCCCTCAAGTTGCATCTGATTCACAGTGATCCTGTATTGTTAGGTGCCATCGAGTCGGTGCTGATTCATAGCGACCTTATGCACAGCAGAACGAAACACTGCCCGATCCTGGGCCAACCTCACTATTGTTGCCACGCTGGAGTCCATCGATGCTGTATAGGGTTTCCAAAAACTGTAAATCTTTACAGGAGCAGAAAGTCTTATCTTTCTCTGGAAGAGTGGCTGGTGGGTTTGAATTGTCAACCTAGCATTTAGCAGGCCAGTGCTTATCCTATAGCACCACATCAGGGCTCCTAAACATTATATATAAATATAAACAGAACCAATACATATATTCTATTTCTGCATACATACATGGAGAATTCTTATTAATAAAGTTATATTCTGGTTATACAACTGACATCAATTCTTACTTCTCTACCTACCGAACAAAGAAAAGGATAACTAGGCTTTATTTTTGCTGTTCTCATGAGGAAACTTAATTCTTGCTGCCAGACAGTATCAGGGTACAGATCAGCATTTGGTAAGATTTGGGGGATGATTCAGTTAGCTAGACAAAGCAATAACAAGCCCACAGAGACATCGCTGTGCTCAGAGGAGGGTGCGTGAGAGAGGTGACAAGAAATAAAGGCAAGTGGAGCACGTTCACAACTTTCCACTGAAAAACAGCGGTGTTGGGAAGGGCTGGAAGGCAATGCCAGGCATTTTCCTTTGGCAAAAGAGCTGCAACTAAGGTTAGTGCATGCTGCATTCAAGCCGCCTCCAGAGAGGGAATATGTGTGAGTATCACAAATTAAATGCACACTTTCCAACTCCTTGCTGAGCAAGACAAGCTCAGCTCTGAATTTGAATATAAATTGGCTTCAGCAACTCGCAACAGGCAGAAGCAAAACCAAACAAGCAAAAACAGAAAACCTTAGAGTTGTTTTGAATTGAATTTTGTCTCCAAAAATATACATTGGGTTCTGGCCCTTGGTTTTCTTTTGTTAATGACTTCGTACCAGTATAGGTGGATCCTAAATCTAATCACTTCTGAGTTATTAAAGGACCAGAACAGACACAGAGCTACATCCAGGGTAAGACAGACACCATGTGAGGATCCTCCGTAAGCCAAGCAGTGCCTAGGAACCC
This sequence comes from Chrysochloris asiatica, assembly GCF_000296735.1. Taxonomy (NCBI): domain Eukaryota; kingdom Metazoa; phylum Chordata; class Mammalia; order Afrosoricida; family Chrysochloridae; genus Chrysochloris; species Chrysochloris asiatica. The sequence goes on along the minus strand of NW_006408664.1, from coordinate 1,808,918 downwards.
AAGAATGTCTGGGGCTCCTGGCAATGAAGAATCAACATGGCTCAGACCCTGATTCAGACTTCAAGCCTCTAGAATTCTAAGAAAGTAAATTTTTGCTCTTTAAAGCCACCAACTTGTGGAATTGGTGTTACAGGAGCACCAGGTAGCAAGTCCCTTTCCCACTGCTGATTTGTAAAGTTGAGTGGGAGCAGTGTGAACAACTGCAGAGCCACCCAAGAGACTAACCATCACTCCAAAACTAACCTCTGGGTGAGCTCAGTAAAAATGCCTAACCTTTACAACCCTCAGGAACACTACAAGACAGTACTGGGAATCATTTCTAAAAACAGTGCCATGGAGTTGATTATGACTCATGGTAACCTCATGTGTGTCAGGAGAGAACTGTGCTTCATAGGGTTATCAAGTCTATGACCTTTTGAAAGTAGATCTCCAGGACTTTCTCCTGGAGTGCCTCTGCGTGGGCTCAATCCACCAATCTCCCAGTTAGTGGAGCATGTTTGTTGTGGAGTCTGAGAGGAGTAATGCCTGCTCTGAAAAGGCGCAAGTAGCCCTCACTACACAACCACAGAAAACTCAGCTAGAGAAAAGGCAAGACAGAAGCTGAGCTTTCTCGACTTGTCACCCAAAGGAAATGTGGTTTCTCTTCTCCTGGCGTTAACAAGCAAATTCACATTTCTACTGTTTACGTGCTTTAAAAGCCAACATTTTCAGTGTGTTTTTGGAGTGGAAAATGATCATCCCACAATTGGCACCGAGAGATTATTTCTTAGGCGAGGCATTTCCTTTGAGATTCAACTGCCATTTGTACTGTTTTGTTATTTAAGACAACACATTGCCTGGCTGCTCAAAGAACAGAACATGAGTAAACTGACAAACTTCTTCAGGAACGTGAGAGCCAGTCTCAGCTCCTGGTGAGAGGGAAAGCTGGTTCTGGGCGGGCACCAGGCAGAGAACACCCACATGCTTCACCGTTCATCAGAGGCTCACATGCCGGGGGATGTGTCTTCCCACAGGCTCCTCCACTCCCTGCCTGCACCCAAAGATGGCTTCTGACTCTGGCCATTGATAGCAAAACTCCCTAGTGATAAAAGGACAAAAAGAAAAATAATGGTCATTTCTTGAACCAAATCCCAATGAGTTTTATTTAAAATCTGCAAAGAAGCATGGCACGCTTTCTCTTTTGATGATTCCAGGAGATATACATGCTCTTCACATCTGCTCTTGATGCCTCTTTTTGTCCCTTCTGCAGTCTTCATGGCCTCAGAATGTTTTCTTGAGAAAGGCCACTGGATTTGAGGTAAAGCCTAAAGTACAAACATATAATATACATCCATGAAAGAAGTGTAATTGGGGTGTATTAGCTGCAAAATAAGTTTCTTATGTGGAAATTGCTCACCTTTGCCACTAACAGCTAAGAAGTTAATCAGATAATGGAGAATTGCTGTTAAGGGATCTCTTGTTGTTGTTAAGTGCCATTGAGTCAGTTCTGACTCATATCAACCCTATATAGGGTTTCCAAGAAGCAATTGGTGGGTTTGAACTGCCAACCTTATGGTTATCAGTCCAGTGCTTATCCTATGGCACCACACCAGAACTCTATTAAGGGGTTGTTGTTGTTGTTGTTACATTCCATTGAGTTGTTTCTGACCCATAGTGACCCTGTATAGGATTTCCAAGGAGCGGCTGGTGAGCTTGAACTGCCGACCTTACAGGGTTGTTTTACAGTCTTTGCAGATGAGTGCACTAACCCACAGCCCCACACCAAGACTCCATTAAGGGATTACGGGTGATGAACAACCTGGAAACCATTAGTGATGACAGTTGTGCAACATGGGAATGTAACGAATGTCATGGAATTGTACTCGAAAATTTATTGAAATTGTAAATAATTTGTCATATGTATTTCACCAGTATAACCACACCACCACCACCACCACCACCACCCCACACACACGAGAAAACACCACTACTGTCGAGTTGATTCCAGCTCCTAGCTACCCTACAGGACACAGCAGAAGTGCCCCCATAGGGTTTCCAAGGTTCTAAATCTTCATGGAAACAGACTGCCTCATCTTTCTCCCAAGGAACAATGGGTCAGTTTGAACCTAAGACCTTTCAGTTCATAACTGAGAACTTTAACCACTGTGCCACCAGGGCACCCTATTGTCACTAAAATTACATATACACCTCAAACCCAGTCAATGAATGATTGAAATGGCAGCAGTGGTGACTGAACTGTGGTTCTTGCTCCTAATGTTACCAATGGCTCTTCCTAGAAATTACATTCCCTCCAAGACTAAAAGGTTGTTGTTAAGTGCTGTCAAGTCATTTCTGACTCATCGCGACCATGTATAGGGTTTCCAAGGTGCAGCTGGTGAGTTTCAACCTCCAGTCTTGTGGTTCAAACTGACCTTGTGGTCCAGTTCTTATCCTACAGTGCCACACCAGGACTCCAAGACTAAAACAGCACTGAGATTTTCCTGTAGTAATGGGAACCGCATCTTGGGGAAACTGGACCTGAGTCTATGACCAGTCACAGGAAGCTGGACCATATCGTTCTTCCTCAGTTACTTCCTTCGTAGTGTCACATTTCCCCATCCACATGCCTGCCACACTGCAACACAATCTTCTGAAGAAGTTAGTCACTCCTGGTGGATCATGTGCCTACAAAAGATTCCTAAGAAGTAGTTATGGAATGAGGAGATGGATGGATGGATTGCTGTTGTTGTCAGTTGCCATTAAGTTGGCCCAAACTCATGGCAGAACAAAAAGTTGACCCCTCTTGTGCCATCTTTATGATTATGTTTGACTCTGCTCATGGAGGATTTCATTTTCACTGACACTCTCCTTCACCGTCCTCTAGCAATTGGTCTTTCCTGAGGATGTGCAGATGGATGGATAGATAAGGTAATGGGGAGCAAAGTAGGCCCCGTGGCCCTTGAAGTTCCTGTGTGGTGAGTGGCTGAGAAATCTACTACCAGTCTCTCTGTCTTCAGTGTTGCATAAGAGAACCCAGCTTCTACCTGACCCAGCCCTGACTGACCAGGATGCCTAAGAAATTGCCAAGACTTGGAGCATTCTCACCCACACTGGCATCTGTGTCTCCGCCTTGTCTGAAGCAAGAACGTGGTGTCTTGTGGAAAGGAAGAGTTATTCTTGTTAGTTGATGGTGAACTCAATTTTTATTCATGGCAACCCCATGTACAGAGTAGAAATGCTCCACAATGTTTTCAAGGCTGTGACCTTTCAGAAGCCGACTGTCAGGTCTGTTTTTCAAGGCATCTTTGGGTGAATTGCAACTGTTAAATTTTTGGCTATAAGTTAAGCACTTAACCACCTGTGCCACTCAAGGACTCCTTAGTCATAGGATAAGGTCCTCAACTGAGAACCAAGAAACACAGTTCTTCAGTCTCCAGGCTAAAATCAATCAGCTATCTTCTCATTTTAAAAGTCTTTCATGACCTACAAGAAAAATACAAAACAATAGAGGCAGACTGACTATTAATACAAGAACAAGCAAGTTGCTTGCCCAGGAAACATCAAGGCAAGTGGTC
>NW_006408664.1:1766660-1804724 GCF_000296735.1 Chrysochloris asiatica | reverse complement strand
ATTCATAGGGCATGGAGGAAGGTAGAATCTCCACTGAGTAGTATACAATCTGTCTAGGCAGGGCTGATGAAATGAACTCTGGATGGATCTCTTGTGATACAATAGTGAATAATTGTTATCTGGACTGCTTGCGAGGGATGGAATTGTAAAGGTAGATGTTTTTTAGCAAGGAAGGGAGTGATAACCTTTTTAGCCTAAGAGCAGAGGTCCCTGGGACCATCAAAGGAGAAGAATGGAGAGCAGGACCCTACCCAGAGAAGCAGTGATGCCTGAGATGGAGTCAGAGACGATGACGTGGAGAGATGGAGCTGTTGGGGACTTTAGATACAGAGAGGGAGAGGGGCTGTGTGCTGATGACCAGGGGGCATGCTTATAGTGTATACCCTTTGGAGGAGGGGATTGTAACCATAGCAATGAAATTATATACTATAGGATGAATGTAAAACGAATATTCTTCCATGTAAACTATCACAATAATTCCCAATAAAACATTTAAAAAAAAAAAAAGTCTTTCATAAGAACAGGGTCGTTGTTGTTGTTAAGAGCTTGGGTCTGTGACTCTGGGGACACTGGCCAGCAGGTCTCTGAGTAGAACCCGCTGCTCTCTCCTTAGCTCACCATGGAGTTCTGTGCGGGCAGGACCAGGTCCTCCCCCAGACTTCTTCCAGTGACTGTTCCATCATTGTCACTTGCCACGAGGAGCACGCATCTTGGCTCTGAGCTGGCAGGTGAGGTGGGAGCATGTTCTGCAGGGGGCGAAACCATGGAGTACAGCAGGGGCCTTCGGGGGTGGGACCTCCTTTTCCTCCTCACTCTCTATGAGTTCTTCAACTTTATGCTCTGTCTTTATACTCTGATCTTGAGGTTCCTGCTGTATTGTGGAGGACGGAGAAAATCTTCCCGATTTATCAGTGCCTGCCCACCTCCTCCGCCCGCCCAACCACATCACGAGAACCTGCTGGATCCAGCTTCCGCCTCTGTAAATTAGTGCTTGGACCAGATGCTGACTAAGATTCCTTCCAGCCCTGGCATCTTCTTTGAAAGGGTGGGTAGTCCATTTCTTCCTCAAATGCCCGGAGCACAGAGAGCCTGCCACTTCTAGGCCTCAGGGAAGACCCGGAAAGAAAAACAACAATCTGCTCAGCGGAAGCCGCTACTCGCCCACCCAATAGCAGCCAGTAGCCACAGGTAGCGCCGCAAACTTAAAATTAAAGTCATTAAAATTACATAAAAGTTAAAAGTCGGGGCTTCAGTCATACTAATCACTTCTACAGTGGCTAGTGGCCTTCAAAAAGGTCATGGGAAAATTCCATTATCTTTTAATTCCTTATTTTCACAAACATTTTGAAGTTCCCTGGCATATAAGATCAGTAGCAAGTTCTCCAGGATAGCTCATCTCCCCTCAGGGATTCGGTTCCAGGGCTGAGTCCTACCCTGATGTGGCGGTGACAGACATTGTCCCAAGGACTCTATCACCTATATTCCTCTTACTCCCTCCCCCACCCCCACTGTCTCCTCTGGATCATGACCACCCTTCCTTCCTCCTTCCCCTTGTTCACTCAGACCACCACTGGAATGCACCGTAAGTCAAACCACAATCATTTCTTTTCCTGGTTAGGAACCTGAGTATCAGAGAGACTGAGGAATGTGGCCAAAGTCACATAGCTAAGTGGAGGCAGAGTCAGAGCTAGGACTCAGTTTTTCTGGCCACTAGGTCTTGGGCACCTTCCACCATCCTCATTAGTTATTCTTGGGAGGACAGTCTCCCACCAGAGACCTGGAACAATCCAGTACAGGTTCAATATGACTAGATGTTGCAAAGAAATTGTGACTAGTGTAATAAACAGCCACTTTTATTGTTTTCTTTAATCTAATTTACCATTTAACTAGGTATTTCCAGATTTCTACGAGTCATTCTCTTATGAAGTAACTGTTCTTGCTCTTAAGGAACTTCCATTCTAAAATTATACAGGACACAACAGAGGAGATAGACAGAGAGAGAGAGAGAGAGAGAGAGACTATGCTTTACTTTTTTTGGTAAGGGCTGGGGGAAGCCAGAGAAGGGAGAGAAAATAGAAAAGGATAGAGAAAGATCAGCACGGCTTGGTGGGTGAAAATAGCATGAGAGACAGCAAAGAACTTGATGGAATCTGTTCCTGAGAAGAAGGAATTTCTAAGCTGCACAACTATTTATTTATTTTTTTGCATATGGAATCAGCCATTTTGTGTGACTGATAAAATCAAGGACAATTAAACCAAATTGAGCTTTAATTTCAGATTGAAAGTGTGATTCTTCCTCCAAGAACTCCCTCCCACAACAGCTGAAATTACTAACTGGTTTCATAAGGCACCCGGAATCATCAGCCCAGATAAGTGTGTGCTTATTACTTGTCAAACACGTAGATGCTGATAAGACCTCCGAGCTCCTGAAGGAACATTAGAACGTCTAGACGAGATGCAGATGAAGGACAGACACACCTCAGGGAGTGATATTTAAGGTGTTTGCTTGTTTACAGTTCAGCTTTGGAACTGAGGGAAAAAGCGTGGCCCCTGAGACCCAAAGCTTCTGGGCTGTTGGTTGCTGGTTCAGGTGAAAGAAGCCCACCCTCCACTCAAGAGCTAGATTTTTTTGCCTTTATAATTTTCATTCTCCACAATGTGCTGAGCTTCCTACAACCTTAAGAAACATTTCTAACCCTTTTTTTCCCTTCTCCACATCTCCCTGCTTTGCCAACATGGTCTGTAGCAGTGTAATATCAATGTTAAAAGGTCAAACTATTTAAGGATAGACAGACCTAGGTTGTATCCCTCTTCACCCGGCTCTGTGTGTGTGTGGCCTGGACAGGTGAGCTCCTCTCTGAATCTGCTCAAAGCCAACCTGCCAAGTCACTAAGTGCCAGGATTCAGGAGACAATGTAGCAAAACATTGAGCCCCACACCTGGCACAAAGTCTGGGTTCAAAACATATTTGCCATCACTATTGGTGCTTTGTGTTTTGAAGGTGTCTACGAGTAGGCACACCATTTGTTAAGTTACCACTAGATGAAAAGTTGTCAGGTTGAATCCACTCAGAGATTTCTCAGAAGACAGGTGATTTGGTCAGAGCTTTGCAAACCCTATGAGGCAATTCTACTCTGCATGTGGGCAGCAAACTGCAAAGAAAACAAAACATTATTTTTAATATCATCATCTGCGTCCCTGATCTCTCTCTCGGCCCCTTTCTCCTGGTACCTGCTACCTGCTGATGGCTAATTCTGCTGATCCTCTTGGTTGGACATCCCTTTGGAAGGCCATATCTCTGTGGGAGAGCTGGGGTGCTCAGACCAGAATGGGTATTTTTGCTGCACAGCACATGGGACCGTAGCTAGTGCTCTTGCTTGGGTCTTTTTGCCGAGCAGACAGGAGGACAAAGCTCATCCCAAGTGCAGCAGAACTGAGCTTACCTAAGGTTGGGGTGGGTAGAAGGACAGAGTTCCTTTATGGTCTCCGTCCCCCAGAGAGCAAAGCAGGTGCTTAGTGGTAAAGAGGTACATTGTCAGACTTTCAAAGCCTGCCCTCAGTGCTGGAGGTTGGTGTCTGTGCTTTAAAAAACAAAAGAAAAGAAAGCAAAAAAGACACAACAAAACTCAGTATCATAGGCCTTTGGCTTTTTGAGACGTGCCTGTCTTACTCTTCGTCCCTCTGTCAGTCAGGGGAGGAAGAGGAGGCACGGGTTGAGAACTCATGGGAACTGGAAGCAAAAGGAAAATAAGACAAAATGAAGGATTTGCTTCGTCCTTTCAATGTTTCCTGGAGCAGTCACATTCATTTGTGCCACGTTGGTTGTGCACAGTTCCTGCCTTGAAGGACTGACTTATAAGGGATGGAGGGGAGACACAAGAGGGCCATCTGAGAGTCAATAAAGGCTTTATGAAGAAGGTAAGATCTAATAGAAGACAAAAAAGTATTCTGGTGGCACTGGGCACTGAAGCTCATTTGATCTTCAATGCCCAGCTGCCAACCAAAAGGTCAGCAGTTCAAATTCATTGGCTATTCCACAGAACAGAAATGTGGCAGTCAGCTTCTGTAAAGATTTGTTGTTGCCATGTGCTATCCAGTCGGTTCTGACTCATAGAGACTCTGTATAGGGTTTTCAAGGAGTATCCTCTATGGTTATTATGAGTACAAAATGGCAATGTGTTTGGTTGGTTTAGGACACAAAGGTAGGTGAGGAGGAATTAAGAGTTAGCCTAGTTACAGTGGAAGACTAGTCCCAAAAACTGCCTAGGGTGACTCTGTGTGTATGCATGTATACATGAATGTGCAGGTGTGTGCTTCTGTGCTATAATCAATGTGTGTTTCCATGCTACAATGTGATTGTGTGTGTATATGTATCTCAGTACTACAGTCAGTATCTCTGTGTGTCTGAATGTGTTGACTTCAGGGTTACAATCTGTTGAAACTAAAAGTGTGAGGAGGGCAATGATGAAAGAAGTGGAGAGATTGTTAGGGGTCTATCACAGAGGCCCTGGAGGCTGGGGCAAAGGGACTTAGATAATGGGAGACCCCCAAATGTGAATTCTACAGTAGTACTCCATTTTAGATCAGCCAAGGCAACTTTTATCCTAGCACATGTGTTTGGGGGATATGTGGATCTTGAATGGCCATGTACCGAACTACTATATTTCTGCTTTGGTGAGTTGAGACCAAAGACAATTTTATTTGTTTATGCTTTGTTTAGCAATTGAAGCAAAACAAAATGGTCTTCCATGTCTTCAGAGACCTCTTAAAATATATTTTTATATGTCCCCAAATCATATATGTACATAGTTCAAAAAGTCAAGCATTGCCACAAGGCATATAACAAGAAAACGATTGTACCCAGCTTCTCTGTCACGTCCCAATTTGAACTCGTCATGGGCAACCATCTCCTTCTGGTATTTACCTCCATGCTTGCTGGAAGTGGTAGTGTGCCGTGGAATCAGTTCCGACTCATAGCCACCCCGCATAGGGTTTCCGAGGCTGTAAATCTTTACCGGAGCAGAAAGCCTCCTCTTTCTCCCACAGCACAACTGGTACTTTCGAACTCTGACTGAGGTTAGTAGCCCAACTCATAACCACTACAGTAGCTTATTTTTCATGTGTTTTTTTTTTTCTTTTCCATTTTAGATTGCTTGTGGCAGCAATGCCATCCCTTCCATACACACACAGTCGTCTTCTTCTCCATCTCCCCCAAATAATTGCATCAATGCTTTGGGCCAAATCAGTACTTAGGTCCGTGAATGTCTTCAGTACAGCTGAGCCACCTAGTATACTAGAAAAACATTTTCTTGTATGTTAGCTTTTTGTTTTCTTTAGATTCAGTAATTGTCAATTTGCATAATTTTTCCATGCAACTATTCCTGATTCACTCCCAACCTCTGCAGCTGAGCCAAACACTTCTCTCACTACACTCAAATGCAACAAGCCTTCCATGTTGTTGTTGTTGTTGTTGTTGTTGTTGTGTGCTGTCAAGACATTTTAGACTTCAGTGACTTCATGTTAGAGTAGAACTGCCCCATAGGGTTTTCCTATACGTAACCTTTATGGGTACAAGTTGTCAAGACTTTCTTCTACAGAGCAGTGCCACACAGTACCCTTGGAGACATCCCAGCAGATCTCCTTCTCCATCTTTGGTGGGGGAGAGGTTTGCTCTTACCCTATTCTCTTTGTCTTCAGAGGCCTTGTTAGAAAACATACCCGATTCCTCACCTAGCCAACATTATAGAAAGCTAAAAGAAAAACTAAAATTAAAGTCATTTTGGATTGAAAAAAAGTTCAAACACACTTGAAACTACTTACTCTTCTTACATGCATGTTTTGGACTTTCCTGTGAAGACAAAACTAAATTTCCTGTTTGGCTTTAAACCCAAGAAAACCTCTGTTAGCCAGTCTGATTTATAAAATGGTATACAAGAAGTAGAGCTGTTATCACTTCCAGGTGCATGCACAGTAATTTAACTAAATGCTATCAAAGTCTTTCCAAGTAAAAAGGCCTCCTGGGCTTGCTTTAATGAATAGATAAAGTTAATTTGTAATTAGTACATTTTGTGGTTAATATGCAAATGAGCCTGCTGTTATCTGTAATTAGCACCAAATTCTTGGTTGCTAAGGATTCGGTTAAAATATTTATGAAAGTCTGTTATCTTCATTCAAGTCTTCATCTACCTGAGGGCCCACTGGCCCTTACCTCCAGCCCAGAATCCCCTTCTGCCTCCCTCCTTGGGGTCCAGCTGTCTGCTGGACATCTCTTACGTTCCATCGGCACTTTCAACTGGCCTAAAATGGAACTCATCAGGTCCTGTTCCCTCCCCACGCATGTCCCCTCTTCTAAAATATCCACTCCAGTACCGCTGTCTTTCTCTCTTCCTTCTCCTCCTCCAACAGAATCCCCACATCAGTGAGCACACCTACACCCATCTATCATCCAGCCCGGAAACCAATTCAATTCTGACAATCAGGGCGATGCAGTCTTTTCTAGCACTACTACCTGGGATTAGACAACATTTCATAGATCTGTTCAAGACTTTTGGCAGCAGACACAAGTTCAGGGGGTCCCAGGCCACGTGCACTCTGACAGCTGACTACAAATTCAGGGAGTTCCTACTCTGGAGTCCCCAGAACAACTGTGCTTCTGACCTACTAGCTACAAGTTCAGAGAGTCCCCACTAACCCCTCAAGTTCAATAATTCACTAGAATAACTCACAAGACTCAGGATAGTACTATACTTATGGTCGCAGTTTTATCTCAAAGAATACAACTAAGAACTAGCATAAAGAAAAGAGGTATAGGTAAGGCCCTCGAGAGTTTCAAATATGGAGCTTCTGTGTCATCAGGAATGTGCTACCCTTCTGATGCCTGTCACCAACCAGGAAGCTCTCTTGATCTTCAGTGCCCAGAATTTCATTTGTTTCATTAGGTGGTAATGGTTGACTGAGCCACTAGTCATGCGACTGAACTCAAGCTTCAGCCCACTCCTCTCCCAGATTTTGGACTGATATCACATGGTAAGCTTTCTGGTGTGGCCAGACCTATCATGTGTCCTCTCATTAGCATAATTGTTTGGGGCCCTCCACGAATAGCAAAGACCCACCACTTGGGAAATTCCAAACATTTAAAGTTTACCTCCCAGGAACCTGGGTATAATGGCCAACCAAATTCTTCACCCCATACTGGACCTCATCATGGCGTCGTTGCCCACTCGGTCACCTTCCTCGGTCAGACACACACTCTGCCTGTAGACCTGTATTGACTTCCTCATAGTCTTCCCATCACTTTTCTCAACAGTTCCATCTCTTTCTCTTGTTGCTAGCACAGTTTTTCCAAATTGCTTCTTCACTTTACATCTTTCAGGTCTCAGTTTAGATAAGACATTCAAGATTCACTATCACCAAGTTTGATTTCTGTGTCCTTCCCACCCACTTCCTTCCCACCCCATACTTATCCTGTGTGGCATTTAAACACTCAGTAAGGAATTTGCCTGTTGATCTGTCTGCTTCATTCTTTAAGAACAGAGACATGTGTTGCTGCTCTCACAACTGGTACATGTAGACCATCAATAAGTACTTGTCAAAAGAATGACTGAGTTAGTCTTATTCGATTGTTGCAAGATTTTCTATCAATCCTTGTTGTTTGGTTAATTCATGTGGCAAACCAGTTCCTGCCCCTTGCAACAATCTTTGTCTTGTTGTTGTGTGCTGTCTAGTTGTCTCGTTGTTGTTATGTGCTGCCGAGTCAGTTCTGACTCATAGCAACCCTGTATAAGATTTCCAAAGAGCGGTTGGTGAGTTTGAGCTGCTAACCTTGTGGTTAGCAGTCCAGTGCTGATCCTACAGCACCGCATCTTAGCCTTGATCAGTTGATCATGAATACTGCATTAGTAAGGCCTGAGTGAATTGTTGAGTCTGGTTATAGTAATTGTGCAGTCCACACTGGGAGGGCAGGGTCACACAGGGGCTATTGCCTTTGGTAGTCTAGCGGTCTGGGATCTCCCTACCTCTTGACTGTGACATCTTGGACCAGCTTTCCCCCCCTCCCCCCCTGCATTGGTAGCTTCCGTAGTAAGGCCAGAGAGTCAACCCGATGAGCAGGGAGGCCCCACCAGCTCTGCCACATTGTGTATGATTCTCTAGCCTCTGATCACCCACATCTGCAACCACCAGCCCCAAATGCAGATTAAGTCCTTTGACAGAAGGCTCTAAAAACCTGAAGAAGATTTTCTCTTTGGGAGGAACATTTGAAATAACATCTTTTCAAGTGTATCGAAGATCAGAATATGAATAGGATGGGGGTGTGGTAGGAAGGGGTTGTGAAAGGAGAGGACAGAGCCCACAGATTGGACTGTTCTGAAAGGGATGGTGGTGAGGCTTGCTTTCTTTTTCTACAAAATAACAAAATCACTGTGTGGACATTTACAGCCAGAATCTCTTTGACATTTTTAAATCTCTGAAATCATCAAAAATAAAACATCATGCCATGTGCATTGGCAAGGGAAATGCTTTATGTCTTGGGGTTGTTTAAAAGACACCAGTGTAGCCTGGTTAACTTAGATGAGATTGTTCTGTGCATTTTTGTGCAGTTGGGAAAGTAGGTATAATTCCCCGAATACATTTATTTATTTATTGTGGAAGATAGGGTTGTTGTTGTTGTTATTAAGTGCCACTGAGTCGGTTCCGACTCATAGCAACCCTGCATAGGTTTCTGAGGAGCAGCTAGCTGGTGGGTTTGAACTGCCGACTCTGTAGTTTTCAGTCCAGTGCTGATGCTACAGCACCACTCCAGAAGTCCAGAAGATTGGGTGGAGGGGACTAATTGCTTACCCTGCAGGCATAGTGAGCAGACCAAGTCCATATCTTACCTCTTTTGGAATGGAGGGGGATGGGTAGCAATAAAATTTTCAAGGTGAATAAGAGAATGATGTGATTTCCAATTACCATTCATTGAATGAAACCAGGCTTCACAGCCGGGTGTTAGAGGCCAGTCCTAGACCCATAACTCACCCTAAGAGTCTAGGGAATGAAGTCTTGGGTTTTCATTTAGAGGGACTGTGGTACTGGAGGATAAGAATTGTTAATCACAGGGTTGATGGTTCAAACTCTCCAGCTCTCCTTCAAAATCCTATACCGAACTGCCTCGATAGCACACAACAACAGCAGGAGTGGAGCCCAGCAATCCCTGGAGACCTGGAGCCTTTGCTTCTCTTCTGCCACACCCTTTCTCCCTGGCAAAGCTCTTGGATTTGTTGGACAAAGTTCATGAACAAGCACTTGGTCTAGAGACAGAAAAACAATAAGCTTAAAGGTGCAATGAAAAGGCAAGTTGGCTCCTGTTCAATAGCCATTTGACTACCTATGAATGAGTTATCTGCTCTCCCTGTTCTCAATCGAAGACTTCATGAGATATCAGCCACAACATTTTTTTTGTCCAGTTAATTGTTCTTTATGATCCACTGGGATGCCCAAATCCAGGACTCCATCAGCACTCGTGACAATGCCCCACAAGGATGCTGACAAACAGGGGAAGTGTGGCAGAATAGGCTCTTCTCTTCATGAAAGAAGGAAAGAGAAAAGGGACCTGAGCTTTTCATCCCTGACCTCAAAGAGTGGGGTCAAGGTGGACATTGCAATTGGAGCCTGAGCAGATTTGGAAACAGAAGCCATGGTTAGCTTTGTGCCTGGGATTCCTTCTCTACTGTCTTAGCAAATGAAGTTGTGGGGTGCTACAGAATAAGGGCATCTCCTAATCAAAAATTCATCTCACAGCCATAGCCCATGGCCCATGAATGTCACAAAGGGACAGTTCTGCATTGCTTGGAACAGGTGTGCACCAATGCCAGAGCTCCAAAGTTATCCAAAAAAATTACTTTCAGCTTCCTACATTTTTTTAAAAAAATTGTAGAACCCTTTGAGTATTAATTAGGCAGAAACTCTGGACCCCCATTCCAGAACAACTATACATATGCATAATGGTTTCCTATAATTTTTCTGTAAGGCAGGACCCCTGGAGATGCATTGATATCCTCCAGGTTAAGATCCTGGTTTAGGAGTTGACATTTAAGTCCCTCAGGGAAGAAGATGCTTCAGTGTGATATGCATAAAACACTACAAATGATCCGTTTTTAACAAAATCCTAATTATTTACAATTCTTCAGGACTGCCTTTGTTTATAAAGTAAGATATACTTGTCAAGTGAAGCAAAATGTCATCTCTGAGAGCGAAGACTAAAGTAGCTGTATTTTCTCTAAACATGTATCCATTAAAATTCTGATTGTCACAAGATTCTCTGATGTGTTGGAGCATGTCCCTGATGTTTTCTTGGGTATCTTGTCTGCTTCTGATCATTTATATGAGCAGTACTTGGGTAGGGTGTGTTTAGTGACAATGTTATTAACAATGAATTTTGTGCAGGTTCCTTCACCCTGAAGGAACTTTGAGCTTTGATTTTGTGCAGGTGACGCATACATAATCTTGAAGCTGAAACAAGGCTTCAGGGGTTGAGCCAGCTACAAGTAGTCATGAGAACTAGGGGCTTTAGGTGTTGCTGTCCAATCCAAATTCTTACCTGGGATAATACAAGGGCTGGGTTTTGTGAAGATGTTTCTCCTGATGCAGTAGAGCTAGAATGAGATGCTCTGCAGGGTCTAGGCTCGCTCCAGGAAGAACTGGGGGTGGGGTGGGGGCAACCTTTATGCTGTGCAGCTAGTGCCCTGCCGAAGATTCAGTTGTTGCTGTTGTTGTTATGTGCCATCAGATCGGTTCCGACTCATAACAACCCTATGCAGAACAGAATGAGACGCTGTCCAGTCGTGGGCCAACCTCACAATCATGACTACATTTGTGCCCATTGTTATAGCCACTGTGCCAATCCGTCTTGCTGGGGATCTTCCTCTTTTTTTCTGACCCTCCACTTAATCAAACATGATCTCCGTCTCCAATGACTGGTCCCTCCTGACAGTATGTTTGAAGTATGAGAGATGAAGTGTGGCCATCCTGCCTTCTAAGGATCTCTCTGGCTATACAACACAGATTTATTTGCTCTTTTGGCAGTCCATAGTATTTTCAATATTCTCCTCCAACACCATAACTCAAATGCATCAATTCTTCTATGGTCTTCCTTATTCTCTTTCCAACTTTCACATGTGTCTGAGGTTATTGAAAATACCATGGCTTGGGTCAGGCATATCTTAGTCCTCAGAGTGACATCTTTGCTTTTCAACACTTTAAGGAGGATGCCAAGGATGCAGGAAGGGGATGAAAGCCAGCATACCTCTGGCTTACCAGCTGTGCAGCCTAGGTGCTGCATCTACCTGGAAGAAGAAGCTTTTTTCTAATTCCTACAAAGGCACAAGGTGGGTTAGTAGGAACCTGAGGATGACCCTATTACTATTAATGGGTGATAGAGGACCTTGTTTGACAGTGTCCAGGTCTGAGGACAGAGAACCCACCCATTCAGAATTTGTATCTGGAGCAGGCTTCAACTTTAGCACAAAAGAGGAACTTGGCCTCTTAGAAAAGTTACCACTCCAGGTCAGGAAAACTTGAGTTGGTAACAGACATAATCAATATTCCTTCTGCTTAGGAGTTGCTGCAAATCATTTCCCAGGGTTTTCAAACTGGACGAGCAAGTTAGCTCCCATTCCACAGACATTTGACCACCTATGACTTAATTATCTGATTTCCCTCTTCTCAATCTAAGACTCCATGAGGTATCAGCCACAACATTTTTTATCCAGTTATGTCTCAACCTTGGAGGACGTTCCAGAAGAATTCTCTTGTTTTGCGAAGCTCCACCGTGGCACCAAACCTGGCCCTGAACTTACAGAATGTAGTGTCTTTGCTCCTGCAGTCAGAAGTCCCACTGAAATGTGTCTCTGTGTACCAGCTCAATCTGAGATGGCCACATTAACTCCCTATCCTGAAGACCCATACTAGGTACCACACCAAGGCCATGTGAAAAAGAAAATGCAGAGTTGAATCTCAGCTCTCCCTCTTCCTGGCCATGTGACTGAAACTCTCTGAGCCCCACCCCACTACCCTGCACAGTGGAGATGTTGTGTTGTTGTTAAGTGCCATCGAGTTGGTTCCGACCCATAGTGACCCTGTAACAGGGTTTCCGAGGGTGTAAATCTTTACGGGAGTAGAAAGCCTTATCCTTCTCCCGCGGAGCGGCTGGTAGTTTCGAACCGCTGACCTTATGGTTCACAGCCCGATTCGTAACCACTACGCTACCAGAGCTAGTGATGGTGAATTGCCAGAGGTTCTGTGAGGGTGATTTGTGTGCTAGAAAGCTCTTTGCAGTGTTGATTCACACAGTGGCCCCTCCTCCAGGTAGCATTTTCCCCAAACAAACCAAAGGCCATCTCGACGTCATAGCAGGTTGCAGCTTTCATCACCACTCTCCTTCTGTCTGATATTTGTTATTCATCTGCTGTCTATTGCCACCTCCCATTTTTGGCCTTTACACACATTCAAGTCTGAAAGCTTTTGAAGGAAAAGATGACAGCAATTCAGCATCATACATGCTAGAGCTTACAGCACATGGAGTCTTGGTGTGGCGCCATGGGATAAGCACTCGACCACAAGGTCAGTTTGAAGCGCAAGGTTGGTGGTTCAAACTCACCAGCTGCTCTTCAGAAACCCTCTACAGGGTCACTAGGAGTTGGAACCAACTCAACAGCACAACAACAACAGCACATATCAAACCAGTTTTCAGTAAGTTGATTCCAATGTGGATTCAGAGTAGAGTTCCATAAAGTTCACAGAGTAGTGATCCATAGGAGTTTTATTGTTTAGTTCTTTTATTTTTATTATTTTATTGTGCCAAATATATAAGTAACAAAAGATTTCATAAGATTTTCATTGGCTGATTTTTCAGAAGTAAATTACAAGGCCTTTCTTCAAAGGTACTTCGGGATGGTCTCCAAACTCCAGTCTTTTGGTTAGCAGCTGAGCATATTAGCTGTTTGCACCACCCAAGAATTCTTCCAGCATAGTGTTGTTGTTGTTAAGTGCTGTTGAATTGGTTCCAACTCTTAGCGACTCTGTATAGGGTTTCCAAGGAGCGGCTGGTGAGTTTGAACCACCGACCTTGTGGTTCAAATCGACCTTGTGATTCAGTGCTTTATCCCACAGGGCCACACCAGGACTCCAAATATTTATTAGGGTTAAGTCAGTGCTCCTGGAATTGCATCATTTCTGTTATGGAATAAATAAATATATTCACGCTTGGGAAGAAAAGCTGCATAGATATACACAGTGGTGATGCTTTAGACTCGAAGATTTCCTTCGCAACAAAATGTTTTTCTATCAGCAGCAGGCTTAGCCAGCCATGTGAATAATTTTAAACAGCCTGAAAAATTACCATTGATTTCAAAGCATTGATTTTCTGCACCACAGTTAGGCATTAAATCTCTTTTCTGAAAAAGACAAAAGAGGAATAAAAGAATAAACTTTCACTCCAAATGGTGGGGGAACAGGGAGTACTTACGCAACTAAATAAATTTAATAAGTTGCCTGTTTTTATACTGGGTGATGTGTGAAGGATATTTTGTTTCCATCCAGAAAATCCTGTTACGTAATAAGTGAAAACTCCTGTGCGTCCTCAAAGAAGAGAGGAGTTGAGGTAGTCTCCAGTCCAGAGTGGATGCAGATCCCAGGAGCCTCAGGGAGCTGGTTGGGGTAGAGCTTGAGACCCCAAGCCCCCACCCAAGCTAACTAGGTTTGCATGTGAATCTGGGTCCTCCTGAGGCAAAATCTTGTGTCCTGTGAGTCCGGTCTCCAAATCTGTGTCCTGTGAGTATGGTCATCAACACTGGGTTTGACTTGTTTTTTTTTTTCTTGAAACCACAGGTTTAAAAAAAGGAGTGTTAAGACTTTTTCATCATGGTTTTCAGAAGAAGAAATCTCCTCAGGCGTATGTAGGATGTAAGATGGTTTAAATTTATAACTACCATTCATAAAGTTTCGCCAAACCACCCTGTTTCTATGACCTTTAGTGATCTTCTTCTTCCCAGTAGAAAAGGCTCATAGCTAAAGCAGAAATATCAGCATAACTTTGTTCTAATTCAGAAAAGATATTTTCCCATGTCTGCCTCTCTAAACCCTTCCAGACCCCACTCTCAATAAACAAAACAAAAACCTAAAACTGTCTATACTTGGGTTTCAGGCTCAAACCAGTTTTATTTATTTATTTTTAGACGGCATCAGTTAAATCTGTTCATCTTTTTTTGAGTTGAGGGACTGGAAGAATCACACATCGTTTCTGATGTGATGTGCCCATGGGCGGTTTTGTATCCTACCCAAAGATAGCTCAACTTCATTTTAAGATGGTTTGCCTTCTACGGTAATCAAGATCGAACTTCTCTAAGAAGCCACGTGCTTATAGGTTATGCAACTCCACGCATACATTCATGGTTGGAGTGGGCTTTTTAGTTCACCTTAGATAAACTTCTAAGCCTGGAGGCATGTGTGCAAGGCTCCTCATGGGCATACAAGGCCCCAAAGCTGCTCAAGTTTTAAGATGAGAAGAGGGAAAAGAAGATGTAGCTTATTGTCAAAGGTTAAATTGCCTGCCTTCCCCATCATTACTTCCACAGGTAGTAAGCCCAAGTGAGCTAGAAATCAAAGAGGAGACCAGCTGTGTGAACTTAAGTCACCTATCATTTCCAAGTCTCACTTTGTTCACCTGTAAAATGGGAACAGATGCTCTGCAAGGCTATCTTAAACTAATACTCAGAGTCTCATGCTTTTCTTCTCTCTGGGAAGAGATCATGAGGGAAACAGGGTTCAGGAAGTATCTCTGCCCTCCCCAAACATGCTCAATCCATCCAGCCTCCTGGTTCTACCCAACAACATTAGATATGTTGTTTCTAGGTCTTTACCTTTGAGCTCTTTCAAACCTGTCTGCACCACCAACATCCCCCTCTCCTGGGACCTACAAACAAGATATTTGGGGTAGCATATTTGTAATCAAGGTCCAATCTTGGTTACCCTTCCTAAAAACCTTGATTCATTATCCCAAGTCTCCATATTGCCTTATTAGTTCCCTTAAACTCTCTGCTTACCTCCTCTGCCTTGTTGTTGTTGTTGTTGTCAGGTGCCATCGAGTCGGAACCGACTCATGCCTAGGTGAGACTTAATCTTTTTGTATCAGTAATAATTCCTTTGCAGCCTTTTTAAGCCATGGCTTTCATTCAGGACCTACTATTTGTTAAGCTCAAGAAATGCTTGTTAAATGAATAACTAAATCCACAAATGTACCATGTTAAATGCTATAGGAGGTTCAGAAATAAACAAGACAGCTCTGGTAGCTAAGAGCTTATGAGTCGGGCTGCGAACCTCAAGGTGAGCAGTTCGAAACTACCAGCTGTTCCGCGGGAGAAAGATGAGGCGTTCTGCTCCTATATAGGGTCACTATGAGTCAGAACTGACTCCTGGGCACACAATCACCAACAACCATTTCCACTCTTAGACTTCTGGTGTGGTGCTGGAGGATAAGCACTGGACTACTAACTGAAAGCAAACCCATTAGCTGCTCCTCAGAAACCCTATACAGGGTTTTTATGAGTCAGAACCAACTTGAGGGCACTTAACAACAATTCCCACCCTCAAGGAGCTTGGTCTACCTATGGAGGTGGGAAGACTAAACGCATACAAAAATAGCTAGAATATGTTGTTGTTGTTGTTAAGTGCCATCGAGTCAGTTCCTACCCATAGCAATCCTGCATAGGATTTCCAAGGAGCAGCTGATGAGTTTGAACTGCTGACCTTGAGATTCAAACTGACTTTGAAGTCCAGTGTATTAACCCACAGTTCCACATAAGCAGCTCTAACATTTGTAGACTCGCCACACTAGTGGCAAAACAGCCACTTCCCACCCATTGTAATTGGTTCCCTCTTCCCAGTCATCCTGACCCTCCCAGAAGCCTAGTAAGCAGATTCTTAACAAGGGAACCTCCAGGACTCTCTGCTCTAAACCTTTAAATGTTCTGAAAGCTAGAACGGTTATAGGCTTAAAAGTTTATTTAAGGTGAGTTAAACCACTCCTACTGCGGCACTGTAGGATCAGCACTAGACTGTGAATCACGAGGTCAGCAGTTTGAGTCGGAACCCACTCAACAACACTGAGCAACAACGAAAGACCACTCCAACCATAGATGTGTGCTTGAGGTTGTGTAACCTACATAACCTTGGAATTGCATAATCTATCTATGCCAATTACTGGTTAATAAATATTGTACCACTGATGTGGCGCTGTAGGATCAGCAATGGACTTTGAAACACAAGGTCAGCAGTTTAAACCCCCTAACTGCTCCTGGGAAACCTTATACAGGGTCTCTATGAGTTGGAACTAGCTAGGCGGCACTTAACAACAACTACTAAATATGAGTCATGGGATCCTGATGTGGCACTGTAGTAAGCACTGAATTACTAACCACAAGGTAAGTAGTTCAAACCCATCAGCTGCTCCTTGGAAACCCTATACAGGGTTGCTATGAGTCAGGACGACTCCAGAACACTTACCAACAACAACAAGTATAAGTAAAGCTTAGGTAGGGGCCAAGAGGAAATTACAAAAGTAATAAGAGAGATTGGGAAAGTTGGTTCGATTCTCAGTGACAAGAACGTCCATCAGATATGTTGTTGCTAGGTGCCCACAAGCTGGTCCCAATTCATAGAAGCCCCAAGTACCACAAGCAAAACACTGCCCAGTCCTGTGACAACCTCGCAACTCTTGTTACGGATGACCCCATTGTTGTAGCCACTGTGTCAATCACCTCGTTGAGGGTTTCCTCTTTTTTGTTGACCCCTCTACTTTACCAAGCATGCTGACCTTCTTCAGGGTACGGTCACTCGTGATAACACGTCCGAAGTATGAGAGACAAAGTCTCAGCATCCTGGTTTCTAAGAAGCATTCTGGCTGCACTTCTTCCAACACAGATTTGTTTATGCGTCTGCGAATCCATGACAAGTTTGACCAAGCAGAGAGGGTATTACTTTCCTCTGGCCACAATGACTGGTTCAGGAATGGGCAATGGCCTAGCTAGATGCAATGAGATGTAATTTTACAGGGAAAGAAATGCTTACTTACTGCTGGATATGAATTGAGATGTAACGTCTTGAGAAACCAGAGACACCATTTGTTGTTGTTAAGTGCCGTCGAGTCAGTTCAGGGGCCATCGTTGTTACTAAGTTTTGTTGAGTTGGTTCCGACTCATAGAGACGGATTTCTGAGGAGTGATCAGTAAGTTTGAACTGCTGATCTTGTGATTCAAACTGACCTTTCAGTTTATTGCTTACCCTACAACATCACCGAGGACTTCACAGAGGCTCAAAAAGACCCCAATACAGTAGCGTCAAGCCATACCAACCCTCTTGACTATTCAGTTCCCTAGAATAGGTGAATTTGTTTTCCTGTCATTTGTAACAAAAGAGAACAGATACCTAGAATGAGACAGCAAAGGAAAGAAGAGGATAAGTGAAATGGAAAACGATGCCTTGTCATTCTCATCTCCTTTTTTTCTCAGCCTTGTTTGTGGAGTCTGCTCTACAGTCTCATCTTGAGAACTGGTAAACCTTTACTCTTTCTGTTCTCTCAAACCATCATCCCTTCCAACTATGATTTCTCACCCACCGCACGATCCTAAAGTCCCTCATATTTTCAACTTCCTGTTCCGATGTTGCCAGTCTTGGGACATCAGGACCATCCTTCCCAGTCCTTTTCATATTATATTGTTGTCAGGTGCCACTGAGTCAGTTCCGAATTGTAGCAACCCTACATAGGGTTTCTGAGGAGCAGTTGGTGGATTTGAAACTTCAACCTTGCCATTAACATAGAAAATGAAATATTTGAATGACACCCTGGGGAAAACCTTAAAGATGGGTCTTGGTGGAAAAAATTCCATTTCATTTTCTTTATATAACGGTGATAAGAAAATGTAAACTACAAAGTACCAGGGAAGATATAACTTTATGTGAAACTATAAAATAAAATCTTTTCAAAATGTTAAATGAGAAACTAACTTGCTTCCATGAACACGACTTTTGATATCAAGTTTAAGACTTCAAATGGCTACCCTCAAATTCTGATCAAGGCTTTTGAATGATGGGTTTCTTCAAATTCTCAGTAGTCACTACCAGTGAGAAACTTTGCACACATCAGTGATAAAATGAAAGCCATTTTTAACAACCTTTCAAAAATGTTGAAATTATATTTAAAGAACTCAGACACCTTTTTTCGTTTCATGTCTACATATAAATGCAATGCTGAAATGTCGTTTCAATAAAGCAAATGACTTCTAATCTAGTAGGATTTTTACATCAATTATTTCAAAGTAACAGTGAAAGCTAATTTGCAGAGTGAACATGTACTGTTAAAGCTTTCCCTGTACTGACCAGGAATGCTGCCAGAATGGTCTGTCAGCCACAGGTGATAGAAGGTTCTGACATGTGTGAAGGCAGAGACTTGGGGACACCCTCTAGACCACCACCAGCCTCATTGTTGTTTTGATTTTGCATCTCTTTAATGGGAGTCCTGGTGTGGTGTTATGGGTTAATGAGCTAGACAGCAAAGTCGGTTTGAACCACAAGGTCAGCGGTTCAAGCTCACCAGTCACTCCTCAGAAACCCTATACAGGATTGCTAGGGGTCGGAACTAACTCGATGGCACTTAACAACAACAACAATGGGAGTCCTGGTGTGGTACTGCAGTATAATGCTCTAGACAGAAAGGTCAGTTTGAGCTGCAAGATTGGTGGTTCAAACCCACCAGTCGTTCCTTGGAAACACTGTACAGAGTCACTATGAGTCAGAACCGACTGGATGGCACTTAACAACAATGGCTAATGATCTTGAATATTTTTTCATATGTTTATTGGCTGCCTGAATGTCTTCTATGAAAGGTGAAGTGTCTGTTCATGTCCTCTGCCCAATTTTGAATTGGATTATTTGTTACCTATAAATTAATTCCTTTTCATGGTGTCCCACATAACTCTTAGGCTTTTTTCAGATTTTCATTTTTTTCTGTTTGTTCTTCTAATATACTAGTACTGAGAGACTTATCTTCAAGCTCACTAATTCAGGCTTCTATTGCTTCAAATGTACCACTTTGCCCTTTAAATGTATTGTTCACGTTTGAAATCATAGTATTAATCTTCTGAATTTTTGTATTGTTTCAAATTTTGTGTTTATTTTGTCTATTTGTTCTCATAGTGTTTTCCTGAATTCTTCTAAAGTTTTTCTTTTTCTGTGTGTTCTTCTTGCTTTCCTTGATCTTTTTGTCAATCCTTTGTAGGTACCTAGATTTCATTCTTTTGAATTTTCAGTTAATTCCATTACTTTTTATTCCTCAGAAACGTTTTTTAGATCTGCATCTTGGTCATTTGTGACATTTTCTTGTTTCTTTGTGTGAGCTAAAATTGTCTCTTGTCTCTGGGGCAATGTGGTGTTTTGTATTTGTGTTTAATTAGTGATTGTATGTTGATGTGTTCTTAGGCTATCACCAGCTCACTCCTGTGGGTGTAGAGAATAGAAGAGTGTGTACCATTCTCCATTCACCTTCATGCATCTCCATCTAGGGTAAGCTTTGGCTGGTATTGGCTGCTAAATGTCAATCAGGTGGTATAGGAGCTGGTGGGTTTGGCTTAGGATCTACAGAGCCCTCAGAGCCACCAGGCCAGCAGTTAACCAGCCACCCTGCCCCCAGCTGCCCTGTGGTCCTAACAGACACTGAACCCAACTCCATCAAGGGCCTCCATGAACTGCTCTGGATTGAGTGCCCTGAACATAGATAACACTGAAGCAGAGAGGAACTTCATCTAGGGTCAGGAGCTCTGCTATCACGTCCCTTCCACACCCACCTCAGGAGATCCTTGGCTTGTAGGAGACACCAGAGTTTTCTCCTCATCCGTCCAACAGCTGTACTGCTTTTGTTTTTCCTTTCGTTGTTTCATTATTTTTGTTCATTTATTCTTTCTCATCCTTCTTCTCTTTCCATTCCCTTAAACTTCATCTTTTCTGTCTCTGCTTTTGTTTTCGCTTTTCTTCTGTCTCTTAATTTTCCCTCTTCTTACCCCCCACTTTGATCTTTCTTTACTATCTTCCTCTCTCTGGTTTCTCTAAGGGTTATTTTTATTTTTATTTATTCCTTTTATATTCTCTTCTCTCACTCCATTTCCCTATCCCTTTTATGTCTTTTTAGCTACAATATTCTATATTCTTTTTTTTTTTTTTTCCTGGTCCTTGCCTATTTTAAATTATTTTTTTTCTCCTTTATTATTTTTTTCTTTCCTTTGATGTCTGTTTGCTTGTTTATTTTGTTTTGTGTACTAGTATGTTGTGTTTGGTGGGAGGGTAGGGGGAGGGAGTTTCTCCTCTTTCCCACCCAACAGGAAACAGCAACTGCGTCCATACAGCCCAGACACCACCGTGACTTCTAAAACTCCACCAACTGGAGAGCAAGGCTTGCACTAGGGATAGATGAGGGTGGGAGTGGGTACACCTCTGGTCATTAAGGGAGTGTGGGGAAAAGAAATCACACCTTTTTAGTTTTCTGTGTGACTCTGCTCTGCCAGGCCACCTTCTATTGTTAACACTGCTCACAATGGTTCAAGATGGTCACACCACCTCTGGTTGGCTGTTCACCAGTCAGTCTTCTTCTTTTGCCATCCCTGCTCAGCATCTCCTCCCAGCAAGCACTCAATGCACTTCTCTAACCTTTCTTCTGAACTTCAGTGTGCCAGGATTTTCTTCTAGGTCTGTTTTATTTGGTCTCTTGTGTCTTTGTTGTAGAGGGTCCAAGTAGTGAGTCTGCCTAATCCTCCCTCTTACCATAAGTCCCTCATCAGGCTTCTTAAAGGTCACCTAGAAGTGAAATTCAAGGACCTTTTCCCAGTCCTTGGATATTCTCAACTTTCTTATAACAATCAGCACTATTTTATCCCTGCTCTACCAGGAAACATATATCTCTCTTCATTCCTGTGGATTGGCGCTTTCTTGAACGTCTTTGCAGTGCAGTAAATTACTTAATATGTGTCTTCTACCCATAGTCTTTGTAACTTCCACCAAACAACTTTCTTTTTTTTCCTGATGGGTCTGGGTAAGAAGACGGCAGAAGATGCTGATAGGGTTATGAGATTCCATTGTTGAGTGACTGTTAACAGGGTTATTTGCGATTGTAAAAACTTGGAACTCTAACATGGGGTTAAAACGAGCCATCTCTAAAGCAGAAAAGGGGAACTCACTCCCAACAAGAAAGAAGAGCCCGGAATGGAGTGCATGCTTTGGACCACAAGATCCCCGTGCATTGAGCCTCCTTGACCCAGGAGACAGAGCTGTGACACCAAAGGAGCAGTAGAGGAGTCACACCAGCAGAACTAAGAGTCACAACATGAGACAGAGTGGGGAGTTTGGGGCCCACAGAATGAGTAAAGCTGAGTACCTTTGTTTGGGCAGGTGGCTGGCTTGTAGAGTGAAGTGCCTCCAGGTACTTAATCTGGATTGCTATGTTTGTCAACTCACTGAGCTGGAGCCAAGTACCTTCAGGCTGAGGCTCTTAGTGGAGATCTTTGGGTTGAAAAGAGTTCTGTAACATTGCTTGAGCAGGGCAGAGGCCAGGTCAAGTGAATGAGGTCGAGAGAGATCTGCCTGTGGGCACAGCAGAGAAGAGGTTGTACTACCAAGTAACTGTGTCCTGAACATTTCCAATACTGAATTATGTATAAGCTGTTAATTTCCTTAATAAACTCCATGAGTATAGTCCATGAGTTCTGTGTGGCCATTGCAATGAATTATCGGACCCAAATGCCCCTAATGAGAACTAGTGCTGTGAGAGAGAGACACACAGTAGGTGTCGGAATTGGTAAGGAAGGTTGGAGGATGCAGTCAATTGTAACCACAGTCTCAGGCTAATTTGATTCTCTCCTGCCTTGAGAAGTTAGAGGAAGTCAGACACCACCTTCAGCTGCTTTTATACATTCAGTTCTTGACCATGCTACATTTTAGTGGTTAATTTTTCTTCCATGTGTTGACATTGGGCTCTCTGACCCTCTTTTCACTTCAGACATCTGTATGTACAGGAGTCCTGGTGGGGTGCCGTGAGTTAATGCGCCAGACTGCAAAGCCATTTGAACTGCAAGGTCAGCAGTTCAAGCTTACCAGCTGCTCCTCGGAAACCCTATACAGGGTCGCTATGGGTCAGAACCGACTTGATGGGTCAGAACAACATTGTATGTACAAGGAACTCTGGTAGCATAGTGGTTACAAATCTGGCTGCTAATCTCACGGTCAGCAGGTCGAAACTACCAACCGTTCCGCAGGAGAAAGATGAGGCTTTCTGCTCCTGTAAAGATTTACAT
The DNA here is from genome assembly GCF_000296735.1 of Chrysochloris asiatica. NCBI lineage: Eukaryota > Metazoa > Chordata > Mammalia > Afrosoricida > Chrysochloridae > Chrysochloris > Chrysochloris asiatica. The sequence goes on along the minus strand of NW_006408664.1, from coordinate 1,782,354 downwards.
CCTTAGAAACCCTGTACAGAGTTGCTATGAGTCAGAAACAAATCCATAGCAAATAACCACCACCATTGTATGTACACATTTAAAATATTGCCAGTAGCCCTAAATGCCATGAGTGACCATTCTTAATTTCTGCCTTCGCTTTAGACAGTTCCACTTAAATCTTTTGACAGCACCTCCAGGCTGATCCTGCTCAGAATCATCTTCTTCATTCTAGCCCTAAATCAGCTCTTCTGTCTCCTGCTTCTGTGAAAAGCACCACTGTTTCCCCTCCAAGGCTGAGAGCCTGAAGGTAACCTTGTCTTCTCAACTCAATGTTCACCCTCGGTGATTCTCCCCTTCTTACTGCTCTCACATCCACCTCCTGTATTTATAGTGGTGTCACCTACTCCAGCTTCTTTACCTCTCACCTGGAGTATTACAAGAGCCTCCCAACTGGCTCTACCACTTTATATTTCTCTTTTTGCTATGTTAGACTGTTACCAGCTTATTCTCACAAAGAACTACTTGTTTAAGTATTTAGTCGCTCTTTATTGTTGACCAAATTTAGCTTAAACTTCTTAGTCAGATATATAAAGCTCTTCATTGTGTATCTCCAGCCTATCTCCACTGCATTCCTTCACGGAGGTGCAGTGAATTCATGCATATGGTTCCTCTGCCCACAGTCTTTGTAACTCCCAACAAACAACATTTTTGTACCACCACTTGTCTGTCAGTTTGTTGTACTGTGGTGGCTTTGGTGTTACTGTGATGCTGAAAGCTATGCCACCAGTATTTTAAAGACTAGCAGCGTCACCCACGGTGGACAGGTTTCACGTGAACTTCCAGATTAACACTGACTAAGGAGAAGGAGAGGACTACTTTCAAATGTTTAGTCATTGAATAGACTATGAATTGCAGTGGAACACTGTCAGATAGCAGCAGAATATTGAATATCAAAACATGAATAGCACCAGAATATTGTCAGACATAGTACTGAGAGATGATACCTTAAGTTGGAAGGCACTCAAAATATGACTGGAGAAAAGTTGCCTCCTCAAAGTAGAGTTGACCATGATGACAGGAATGCAATGAAGCTTTGGGAACCTTCATTTGCTGATGCGGCACAACTCAAAATGAGGAGAAACAGCTGCAAACATCTATTAATAAAATGAACTTGGAATATATAAAATACAAGTCTAGGAATATTGGAAATTGTCAAAAACGGAATGAAAAGAATAAAGATTGATATCCAGTGCATTAGTTAGTTGAGATGGACTGGTATGGGACACTTTGAATCTGATTATCACATGGTTTACTACCCTGAGAATGACAAATTGAAGAGGAATAGCATTACATCATCATCAAAAAGAACATATCAAGATCTATCTTGAAGTACAACAATGCTGTCTGTGATAGGATAATAGCCATGTACCTACAAAAAACACCAGTTAATACCTCTATTACTCAACTTTATGTACCAACCACTAAAGACGCTGATAATGACACTGAAGAATTCCACCAACTTCGTAGGTCTGAAATTGATCAAACATGCAATCAAGATGCATTGCTAATTACTGGTGATTGGAATGCAAAGGTTGGAAACAAAGAGGAAAGATCAGTAATTGGAAAATATGGCCTTGGTGACAGAAACAATGCTGGAGATCCTATGATAGAATTTTACAAGACCAATGAATTTTTTGAGCAACATAAAAGATGACTACACATATAGACCTCACCAGATGGAATTCACAGAAATCAAATTGATTACATATGTGGAACGAGACAGTGGAAATGGTCTATATCATTAACCAAAACAAGGCTGGGACAGAATGTAGAAAAGACAATCAATTACTCATATGCAAGTTCAGGCTGAAGCTGAAGATAATTAAAACAAGTTCGCTAGAGCCAAAATATGACCTTGAACATATCCCATTTGAATTTAGAGATCATCTGAAGAACAGATTTGATACATTAAACAATAAAGACCGAAAACCAGAAAAGTTGTGGAATAATATCAAGAACATCATACAGGAAGAAAGCTAAAGGTTATTCTTGAAGACAAGAAAGAAGGAAAAGACCAAAATGGATGTCAGAAGACACTCTGAAACTTGCTCTCCAGTGTAGAGATGCTAAAGCAAATTGAAGAAATGAGAAGGTAAAAGAGGCGAAAAGAAAAATTCTAAGGGCAGCTCAAGGAAACAAAGTCAAATATTATAATGAAATGTGCAAAGATCTGTAGTTAGAAAAGAAGCAGGGAAGAACAGGCTGAGTATTTCTCAAGCTGAAAGAACTGAGTTAAAAATTCAAGCCTCAACTTACAGTTCTGAAGGATTCTATGGGCAAAATGTTGAATGATGCAGAAAACATCAAGGAATATGCAGAGTCACTGTACCAAAAAGATATGGTCAAACATTTCAAGGGGCAGCGTATGCTCAAGAGCCAATGGTACTGAAAGAAGAAGTCCAAGGTACATTGAAGGCACTGGCAAAGAACAAGGCTCTGGGATACATACATACAAATTGAAATTTTTCAATAAACTTGTGCAGCACTGGAGGCAGTCACTCATCTATGCCAAGAAATTAGGCAGTCAGCTACTGCCCAACTAATTGGAAAAGATCCAAATTCATGCCCATTCCAAAGAAAGTGATCAACAAAATGTGGAAATTATCAGACAAAATCATTAATATCACATGCAAGCAAATTCATGCCCATTCCAAAGAAAGGTGATCAACAGAATGTGGAAATTATCAGACAAAATCATTAATATCATGTTGTTGTTGCTGTTGTTAAGTGCCGTGGAGTCAGTTCCGACTCATAGTGACCCTGCACAGGGTTTCCAAGGCTGTAAATATTTATGGGAGCAGATCGCCTCATCTTTCTCCCGCGGAACTGCTGGTAGTTTCGAACTGCTGACCTTGAGGTTCGCAGCCCGATTCGTAACCACTACGCTACCAGAGCTCATAGGCAAGTAAAATTTTGCTAAATAAAATTCTCAAACTGCTATAACAGTACATTGACAGGGAACTGCCAGAGGTTCAAGCCAGATTCAGATGTGAAATGAGGGATATCATTGCTGACGTCAGATGGATCTTGGCTGGAAGCAGAGCATACCAGATAGATAATTGCTTGTGTTTTTTTCTATGCAAAGGCTTTCAACTCTGTGGATCATGACAAGCCATGGACAACATTGCAGAGAATAAGTATTATGGAACACTTAATTATGTTCATGAGGAATCTGTAGCTAGACCAAGAGGCAGTCATTCAGACAGAACAAGGCGACGCTGGATGGTTCAAAATCAGGAAAGGTGCTCCAGTGTTGTATTCTTTCACCATATTTATTTAATCTGTATGCTGAGCAAATAATCCAAGAAAATGGATTATATGAAGAACAGGGCATCAGGATTAAGGGAAGACTGATTAACAACCTGTGATATGTAGATGATACAACCTTGCTTGCTAAAAGTAAAGAGGACTTAAACACTTATTGATGAAGTTCAAAGATCAGTTTTTGGTATGGATTGAACATCAAAACAAAAATCCTCATCACTGGAGCAATAAGTAACATCATGATAAATAGAAAAATGATTGAAGTTGTCAAAGACTTCATTTTGCTTGAATCTACCTTTAACACTCATGGAAGCAGCAGTCAGGAAATCAAGTGACATATTGCAATAGGAAAATATGCTACACAAGACCTTTTTTGGTTTTGTTTTAAGTTTTTATTGTGAATTATGTTAGTTTACATGGGAGAACATTATCCATTATCCTTACATTCATCCTATCACATTTCATTTCATTGCAATGATTACAATCTCCTGCATGCATCATCAAACATCCAAAGGGTACACCCTGCATGCCTGCCCCCGCTCCCCACCCACTCCCTGCCTCCAGATTACACAGCTCATTGCCTCTCTCCCTCCCTGAGTCCAGAGTCCCAGCCGCTCGTTTTCTCCACATCATCATCTCTGCCTCCATCCCTGGTGTCACTGCCTCCCCAGACAGGGTCCCGCACTTCCCTTTTTTCTCTCCCTTGATGGTTCCAGGGATCTTCTCTCCTGGACTGCAAAATCAGCCACTCCCCTGCTTTTGTTACAAAACATTTACATTTACCTTTCCAACACTCACTGTCAGAACTGATAGCCATCATTCCCTATTGAACCACAGGAGTCCTTTATCAACTCCATCCAGACAGGTTGGAAACAACTCAATGGAGATTTTACCTTTCCCCATACCCTCTGGAACTAGGTTCCCTATTGAAAGCTTGTAAGCCAGTCACTTCTTGCCTTTATACCCCCCCCCCCCATTTTGGGTAGCCAATGTCTAGGTTCCCCATCCTTGTCAGCCCTGTGTACCAAGGGGGTGGGAATGATCCTCACTCTAAAGATTTGTTTGCTTCTTTGTCATACTGCACCCACAAGCATAGGTCAAGTTCATCCAACTGTAGTGGGTTACTCTTTTTTTGTTTTTGTTGTTTCCTCTTCTTTCTTCCTCTAGTCATGTTCTGATCATCCAGCCACTGATGCCAGGTCAAATGGGTACTATCTTCAAGTGTGGGTGTTCTTGTACATCTCCCCTCACTTCACATCAGCTGGACACTTCACACTCTGCTTTAGTCTTCTAGGGCCATGTCCCTGCCCTGGGTCCAGGAGTCTCCAGGTCTTGTCATACTGCTGGTTAGCCAGGTCTCAATCCAGGTTCACAGGAGTCTATTGAATGTGGTCGGACTTAGCTCACAACTTCATTGCTGTTTTCCCGCCACTTATCCTTATCAGTGACCAACGTGGTCAGCAGCAAGACCACATGCCTGCTTATGTATTCCACTTGAGTTTCAGTCTTGGAAGGAGGTTTGCCCTGAGGGGACCTGACTACTTGCCTTGATGGCTCCCAGGGTAACAACTTGCTAATTCTTATAGTAGTCAATTTGACAGCTATTATTGTTTTTTTTATTTCTCCTGCTGGTCTTTCTTTCAAGAAGTATCTTCTGTTCTTCTAGCTGATCCAGGCAGGTCTGTTTGTCCTTTCAAGTGGAAATTTACCACCTCCAAAGATTCTGGATGGGGATCAGGATTCCACCTTTGGTCTTGTGCAATGCAAAGGGCTCTGCAGGGAGCCTCCTTCACTGGGTAAGTTGTAGCCCCATTTTAGGTACTCCAATCAGTTATAGGCTGAAGACAGACTTACAAGCTTTCTATGGTGATGTTTCTGGCTATTCCTCTCTCTTCCCTTCAAGTGTCTATTTTGCAATAGGAGGTAAGGGAAACCAAGATTCAAAAGACAGGCAAGCATCTTAACATCATTTCCCCACTTTTACTCATTCAAACCGACTTCAATCTTTGTATGTGTATTGGGCTGTCTATATATGTCTATGAGTTCAAGTTAGTTGATTGTGCTGTTTAGTTCCTCTGTAGCTTTGTCGAGCTTATTTCTGGTTGTTCTATCCATTTTCAAAAGTGGTGTATTAAAATCTCCCACTATATTTGTAGATTTATCTATTTCTTTCTTCAATTCTAGTAGGGTTTGCTTCATATATCTTGGTGCTCTTTCATTGGGAATGTAGATGTTAATATGGTTATGTCATTTTGCTCAATTGACCCTTTAAACATGATATTAGTGTTCTTCTTTATCTCTTATGCTGGTTTTTGTCTTAAAGTTTATTTTATAAAAGATTAGTATTGCCACTCCTGCTTGTTTTTTATTGCTGTTAGCTTGGTACATTTTTTTCCATCCTTTAACTTTTAGTCTGTTTTTGTGTTTTTGTGTAGGTGTGTCTCTTGCAGGCAGCATATTGAAGGGTCTTGTTTTCTTATCGATTCAGACACTCTCTGTTTCTTCACTGGTGCATTTAATCCATTGACATTCAGTGTAATTATCGATAGGTATGGATTAACTGCTGTCATTATGTTACTTTTTTTTGGTGCTGTTCATTCCTTTGTTCTTGTGCTGAATTCATGTTTTTTGTGCTTATTCTTGTCAGTTTCTTTTTAGTTTTAATGTTTCCTTGTTCTGCATGGATCTTCATTTTCATGGTAAACTGTGAACTATTCATTTTCTTTGGGATTACCCTATAGTCTATTAAGTTTTCCCTGTGTTTAAGACAGTCTATTGTATACTGCAATCTACTCTACCTCCTCACCACCTGGATCTCTATTCTGATATTTTTCCCTTCTTTGACATTGTTAATATTTTGATCTTTGGTTGGCCTCACAGTTCCTCTGAATTCATTGCTGTTATTTTGTATTGTTCTGAAGTCTGCTGTCGACTGAGTTCCAGGTGGTGTTGCCATGTCTGTCAATCTCTGGTAGTTGTCTGTTCTTGCTGGTTTCATTCCAAAGAACTCCCTTTAGGATGTTTTGAAGCACTGGATTGGCTTTGATAAAATTTCTTAGCTTCTGTTTATCCTGGCATGTTTTGATTGCACCATTATATTTGATTGACAGTTTTGCTGGATAGATGATCCTTGGTTGGCAATTTTTTTTTTTCTTTTAGGGTTTTATATATGTCTCCCCATTACCTTCTTGCCTGCATGGTTTCTGCTGAGAAGTCAGAGCTTAATCTGATTTGCTTGCCTTTGTAGGTAACATTTCTCTTTTCCCTGGCTGCTTTTAGGATTCTCTCCTTGTCTTTGATTTTGGAGAGCTTGATTATGATATATCTCGGTGATTTACTTTTGGGGTCTATCCTTCCTGAGGTTTGTTTAGCTTCTTGAATATTTTATCTTCTCATCCTTCAAGATGTTAGGAAAATTTTCTTTCAGAAGCTCTTCAACTATCTCTTCTATGGACTTCTGAGATTCTTCCTGTTCTAGAATGCCAATAATTCTTAAGTTATTCCTCTTCATGTTATCCAGCATGAATCTTAGATTCTCTTCAGATTTTTTCATCCTTTTTTCTGCTTGCTCTTCTATCTTGCGTTGTGCTCCTATAAAGATTTACAGCCTCGGAAACCCTGTGCAGGGTCACTATGAGTCAGAGCCAACTCCATGGTACTTAACAACAACAACAACTTCTATCTTAGTAGTATTGAGAGATTTGTCTTTCAGCTCGCTAGTTCTGGCTTCCATTTCTTTATTTCTACTCTTTTGCCCTTTCAGTGTATTGTCCGTTTTTGATGTTTTATTATTAATCATCTGGACTTCTTTTTGCAGGTTTTGAATTGTTTCCCATGCTGCATCTATCTTGTTTGATTGCTCCTGTAGCACTTTCTTGACTTCTTCCTTATTTTCCTCCTCCTGATTTTTGGAGCATTTGAATTTGTTTCCATATCATTCTTCTGAATTCCTTCACAGGTAGATCCAGAGCCTGCTCTTTTGTCTCAGTTACTTTTTCCTGTTTTTGGATGTGTTGAGATATTTGTGTTTTATTGGACATTTTCAGTAGTTATGTGGATTTTAAATGCTTAAATGGATGTATGTTGCTTCCAGCTCATTTGTCTCAGTTACTTTTTCCTGTTTTTGGATATGTGTTGAGATATTTGTGTTTTATTGGACATTTTCAGTAGTTTTAATGCTTAAATGGATGTATGTTGCTTTGTTGTTAAGCTTACTCAGAGTCTCCTGGTGGATATGATCTGGATATAGGCTTCCCTTTTCACATGTAATGCCTAGAAGCTGGTATTGGCTCTTGTCCAGACAGTGGGATATTACAGGGTATGCTTGTAGCTTGGCTATATGAAAATGTTGCTGTCTCTTCTTGGATAAGGTAGGGGGAGAAATCTCCCACTCCTGGGTAAAGAGGACAAAAGGACCAAAGAGAGAAACAATATAAAATCAGAGACAGAAACCACCAAACAAAAACAAAAATAAAATCTAATTGACTGTCCAGTGGCCTTTGCTGTGCAGGCAGGAATAAAGGGTCCCACCCAGGTCAACTTTGGGGCTGGGTCCCAGAGTCAGACATCATAATAAGCAGCCCGTGGGATTCTTCTCTGTGTCATGGGAAAACTGTGGTGCAACACTGGACCCTTTTGGGGGTGTACTCCCACCTGCCCTGAAGGCATCTGGGCTGGGCAGTGAGGGCGCGATTGGAGCGAAGAGGAAAGATACATGAAAAATGAAAAGTGAAAGATGAAAAATTGGTCACACCTCTACCTCCAGGTGCACAGCTTGAGGCTTCTAGCACTGGGTCATTGCCTCTGCTTGGCTGTGGCCCTGCCCTCCAACCTCAGGACCTCTGGCCACCATATTTTGATTCCACAGGCAGATTTCTCCACAGGTGGGTGCGGGAAAATGGCACCCAGAGCCTTATACAAGCCCTATCCCTGCGGACTGCTCATTCTCTGTTTTATCTACACTTTTCTAAGGCACTTTTACTATCTGTTTCTGCTTTCCCCACCCCCAAACCAGAAACCCCTCAAACCATGGTATTTTAAATAGCCTTGTATGCATGTGAAAGTTGGACAAGGTGTAAGGAAGGCTGTAGTAGAATTAATGCATTAAGTTATGGATGAGACTATTGAAACTACCATAGGTTACCAGAAGAACAAACAAATCTATGTTGGAAGAAGTACAACCAGAATGCTCCTTAGAAGCCAAGATGGCCAGACTTTGTCTCTCATACTTAAGGTGCATTTTCAGGAGGGGCCAGTCCCTGGAGGACATCATACTTGACAAAATGGAAAGTGAGCAAAACAGAGAGAGACCCCCAATGAGATGGACTGGGCACAGTGGCAGCAGCAATGGGCTCAAGCTTGACAACAATTGTGAGGTTGGCTCAGAACTAGGCAGTGTTTTGTTCTGTTGTACATAAGGTTTCTATGAGTTAGAACCGACTAGATGGCACCTACCAACAGAAGAGCTGGGTAAGAGAATGTGGGAAAGAGTGTGATAGAATATGATGCAGTTGTGAGTGGTTAAGTTAATTGTGATTATTATAAGACTTGAAACTCTACCGTGATTATAAAATGAGCTGTCTCAGAAGCAGGGAATCCCTCAGAAGCAGGGAATCTCGCTACTATCAAAGGAAACGAGCCAGGAGTGGAACACATCCTTTGGACCACAGATCCCCGCACATTGAACCTCCTTGATGCAGGAGACAGAGCTGTGACAGCGGAGGAAAGAGTTCCAGAAGAGTGACAACAGAACACACAGCCAGAGCACGAGACAGAGTATTGGACTTGCTGGTCCATGGAGCAAGTAAAGTGGAGTTCCTTTGGGCAGGCTTGTTTGAGGAACAGGGTGCCTCTAGGCACTTAATTGGGGAGCTAAGTTTGTTGACCCTTATAGCTAGAACTGAGTGCCTTCAGGCTGAGGTCTACAGGGAGTGGTAATAAATGTCCTGTGGGCATTTATTAGCAGTCCCACACCATCACCAGCACCACCACCACAAGAATTTTGTAACACTGCTGGGTCAGAGTTCTGTCTGCCTGTGGGTAAGGCTGAGAGAAGACTGTCCTGACTGAAAGAACTGTGCCCTGAGCACCTTCTGAGCCTCCATTGTAGCCGGTTAACTTCCCTAATTTAACCCCCTAGCTGTGAGTGTGCTGTCTTGAGTCCTGTGTGGCCACTGCAATGGATGATGGCACTCAGATGAGAAACAGAGAGTGCTGTGGGAGAGATGGTTGGTACACTCACGTACACACCCCAGAGTCTGGCTGATGCAAATGGTTAATGCACTCCCTGCTAACAATCCATCCAGAGGCACCTCAGAAGAAAGCTTTGGTTATCTATTTTCAAAAAAACCTATCACTAAAAGCCTAATGACACTACTTGTGGAAAGCAATGAGATGGTTCCTCAAAAACTAAAAATACAACTGCCACATGTCCTGGAAATTCCACTCTGAGATATATTCTCAAAGAATGTGAAATTATGAGACTCAAAAAGAGACTTGTATAGGGCACCAATGTTCACTGCAGCATTGTTTACAACAGCTAGAAGGTAGACCCGACCTAAATCATACACACAATGGAATACTACTCAGCCAATGGCTGACATGAAGTCTTGATACAAGCTACAGTATGGATGGAGATTGATGACATTATGCTAAGTGAAAAAAGCCAATCACAAAATGACAAATATAGTAGGACTTCACTTATATAAAAAGACAAGTAAAGAACTATATAGAGACCAAAGTTTATTAGTGTTTACCAGGGCAGGAGGGAAGGAAATAACAGGGTTTTATGGTGATAAAAAAAAATCCCATTGATCATGGCTAGGCTTGCATAGCTGATTAATTGCCGTTAAACCATTTTTCTGCTGTAAAAAGTTCAATTGAAAAGTTGCAGGATATATTTATGACAGAAAAAAAAAAAAAAAAAAACCTGCTGAGGCTGCGTATATACAACTAAAGACGTCATGGGATTTGGAATTTTGTTTTGGAGGTCTAGGGTCATGGTTTCGTGCACCGTCCAGTTAATTAACCTAATAATGTGTTTAGTACTTCTGTTACACCTCCTAGTTCATTGCCTAGTGCCTGGGCTCTTAATAGCTTGCAAATGGTCATCCAAAGCACAATGATTATCTCTATTCAGCTGGCGCAACAGTGGAAGGAGAGTCAGGAGTAGGAGGAGAAGATGGAATGTGTGGCTAGTTTCCTCCGTGAACAACTGCCTCTTTTGCCGTAAGACTAGAAGAATTGATGGTTGCTGGTTATCATTACTGAACATTTTAATAAAAGATTCCATAGGAGAATCTTGATCAAAAGGGGGGGGGGAATGCAGAACAGAATTTCAAATTTTCATGGATTATAGACTTTCTGGAGCCATGGAGAGTAGTTGAACTCCTGAAACTAATGCCCTGAGATAATCTTTAAACCTTAAACCAAAAATATCTCCTAAAGTCACTTTAAAACTGAACACTAGTTTATGTTAGCTTAACCAGTAACAGAGGTGTTGTTGTTGTTAAGTGCCATCTAGTCGGCTTGGACTCATAATATAGGGCTTCCGAGGAGCGGGTGGTGAGGTTGAACCACCAACCTTGCAGTTCAAACTGACGTTGCAGTCCAGGGCATTAACCCACAGTGCCACACCAAGACACTTTTAATTCTGCTCTTTTAAGAACTGTCTCTATAGGATCAAAGTGACAACAGCAACTTGACAATTAGAGCTCTTTCAATCAAAGGGGCAGTGAGTTTATGTGAAGGTGGGAGAAACAACTCAGAAAAAGAGGGTTAGGATGCTTAACTCAAAGACCATCATCAACGTCACTAAATTGTACATGTAGAAAATGACAACAGAAGAAAATCCTACAGAGCATAGTTCTATAATGACATACATGGCAGTTTCCAGTTGAGAGCAACAGGTTGGTTACAAATATTTACTGAACTATATACTATGTGACAGTCTAGACAAGTACTAGAAACAAGCAACCAGTATAATCAAATTCTCACTTTACATGGACCTTACATTCTAGAGAAGAGAGTCACACAATTAATTGATAAACAAGTAGATATGTTGGATCCTAAGTGCTTGTAGAAAACAAAGCAAGGTAAGAGGATAGAAAGTGATGGAAGTGGCATTTGAGATAGGAAGGCTAGGGAAAGCCTTTTTGATCAGGCATTTACTAAAGAGTTAAATGAAGTCAGGGAGTGAAGCTTATGGATATCCGTGGGAAGAGCATTCAAGGAAAGAAGCCATCCAAAGTCCTTAACGTGGGCGGGGGGTAGGGGGGTGGGGGATAGGATTGGCAAGCAAAAAAGCCAATATGGATGAACAGAATGAGCAAGAAGAATAGGAGGTAAGATAAGAGAGGTGATGGCTGGGGTTGGGGGGGCAGGTTACATAGGGCCCTGAGGAGCCCTCGTGGCACTGTGGGCCAGACATTGGACTGTTTACTGTAATGTCGGCAGTTCAAACTCACCAGCTGCTCTGCAGAACAAAGATGCTGCAGTCTGTGCCCATAATGACTTAGTTTCAGAAATGGAATCAAGCTGTGTGGATAACAGACCTGGGGGAGGTGGGAGGCAATAGTGGAAACTGAGACACCAGTTTGGAGTCTATTGCAAGAGATGGGAAAATATTGGAAAGACTGAGAATTGTAAATTCTGGTTCTATTTTGCAGTTAGTAACAACAGCATTTACTGATGGATTGGAAATGCAGTGTGAGAGAAAGAAAAGAGCCAAGGATGACTGAAGCATCTGGAAGAATGTAGCTGCCATTAACAAAGCTCTAAAGGAAAACTGGGAAGAGACAGAAGCTTAGAGAAGGAGACTTCCATTCTTGATGTACTTGTTTGAGATGCCTTTTAGACGTCCAAGTATGGATGTGGAGTTGTCAGAAGTTTAGAATTCAGGAGAAAGATCCAGGCTAGGAATAAATTGAGCAAATATTTGTGTCTAGATGGCATTAATAGTGTTCAGAGGCAGGGAGAGAACATTTATAGGGAAAGTAGAGCAAGGTCCAATGGCTGAACCTGGGTTACTACGTTATGTAGAGGGTGGGAAGGTAGAGAGGACTCAGCATGGTAGATTGAGAAGGAGAAGCTAGTCGGTAGGAAGAAACCAAGAAGCTAAATGGCTTGGAACTCTCATGAAAAAGCATTTGAAATGTGGCTTAAATGGTCCATAATTTGCTTTAAAATAATTGTGTGTGTATGTGTAAAAGAGAGAGAGAGAGAGAACGAGGATACAGGTTGGTTGGTCTATAAATGAACAAGAATTGATAAATTCATCATTGCAAAGTTTGGGTATATGGGCATACAGGAGTTCATTTTACTTTGAAATTTCCTATTAAAAGAGAAAAACCAAAAGGGCAAGTGAGAAACTGTCAAATGCTGCTGAATGATTAACGGAGAGAGGTGATTTGACTGTGCACTGACAAAAGCAGTGGAGGAGAAAGGATTAGCAGTGGGGTTAAGGAAAAAGGAGAAATGGATGTGAAGTGAATACACATCCTAATGGATGTAATTAACCCCTTCAGAAAACACAAAAAGAAAAATGGGTCAGCGGTGGAGGGAGATGAAGAGACCAAGGGCAGTTGATTGGTTTGTTAGTTCAAGGCATTGTGATTACAGCCACGTCTCTTACACATGCTCTACTCAAACCACTCTAAGAACTTAGCAAACGGTTCCACAGCACCCATTCCCATACCCCCTGCCCAACTCTCTTCTCCCCCATTCATACTACCCATTCAAGATCTAAGTCATCTCCCAGACCATGCATCACCCCAGTGACAGGTGATGTTTCCAAGTGTACATTTCTACCTTATGCAGGTTTTTCAAGACATTTTATAAGATCAGCTTGGTGTGGTGGGTGTCTGTAATCCTCATCTTCAATGTGTATCAGAGCACACTGTGTGTTTGTTTATACTGTTGATCAAAATTATACAATGTTACCCTGACAGCTTTCAGAAGGGAGGCATAACTTCTACAGAAACTGTAAAGTTTCTCATTCCTTTAGATCCCAGAAGGCAGCATTTGATAGTAGCAACAAGAATAGTATCTTTCACTTGCCTTTTCCACTCTAAAAGACGTGGCTAGAAACACCGAGTCACACTATCACAGGCTGGGATTTATCTTTAAAATGAACCCGAGAAGCCTCAGCAGTTACCAAAGACTTCTCCTTGAAAACATCAAAAATTGGGAGCAGGAGCCTTCTTAACACTAACATGTGGCAAACTCAGTGAAATTGAACTAAAAAGACTTGCGATTAAAAACACTACTTTCCTCACACCTCCCTCAGAGTGTATCATAGTCAGACACCAGGCACTTTCTTAAGATCCTTCCTGCTGAGAAGTTTTCCTTGGAAGCAATCATTTTCAGTACAAAAGGCAAGAACAGACAAGATACTTCTAATCAGGATTAAATACAAGATGTCTCAGAGATGGCCTCTTAAGGAAAAAGAAATGTTACCGGTGCTTCTATTATGGAGTCCTGGTGTGGCGCTGCAGGATAATGCGCTGGACCGCAAGGTCGACAGTTCAAACTCACCAGCCACTCCTTGGAAATCCTATATGGAGCAAACTGAACAGCACTTAATATCAACATCATGGTGAAAAGGCTAGAGCGACAAAGACGGGGTTTCCTATGTGGCTTACCTGAGGAGGACAATAGCAAACACATCTTATCTGAGTCTCTATACAAGTACGAATGGGCCTTTGAACCTCCTGCACATGTTACTAAGCGCACACAGTCTACTGAGTGGCCACTCCTGCCAAGCACTGTGCTTGCATCACAAAGATGACATAATCTCTTCTTTAAGCGGCCTCTTGTCTGGAAGGGAGACAAAGTCTATTTATCTAGGAATTCCTGGGTAGCACCACCAGTTAGGCATTTGACTACTAGCTGCTACAAGTCAGAACTGACTCAATAGCACTTAACAATTAAACAAATGGTTGGTGGTTCAAACCCACCCAGAGGTGCCTCAGAAGACAGCATTCTAATTTTGAAAAATCATCCATGAAAACACTATGGAATTACAATCATTGAGATGAAACAAAGTAAATGTAAAAGTGATGATCTTATCTGTAAACCTTCAGTCAATTCACATTTTTAAAAAAACCAAAAACCCACCAGAGAGAAGTTCTACTGTATGCACACGAGGTTGCCATAAGTTGAAATCGACTTGACAGCAAGGAACAGAAGGAGGCTAACTATAGTGAGGAAGGCTTCTTGATACTGAGACCAAGGGAGGTTGGGGTTTTCTGGCAGGAGCAGGAGCAGGAGCAGGAGCAGCACCATGTGCAAAGGCACCTGGACTGTAATAGAAAGCATGGAGTTCTAGGTACATATCACATGGAGTCACATGACTCTACCATAGGCCAGGGGTGGGACTCAAACCTGGACATTCCGGCTAAGGTCACATCAGGAAGGGCCCTCTGAATGGAGGGGAATAACAGGAGCAGGTTGGCAGTCTTGAAAGATTTCTGGTTGTAGCGATCTGAAGCAAAAACTATAGACTTTGTTCCAACTTCAACATTATAAAAACATGACTGCTCACTTTCTGCTGGTTAGCTTTATTCACAAAACCAAGTTCTGTTTTTCTGTGTTGAAGTTAGCCATGTTTATTTCTGCACTTCAGACAGTTAAGGATCTCATTCTATTTGGGTATTTTTAAGCATTTGGATAATTACATTTTCAACTATCTTATATATCACAAGGGTACATATTTTATGTGATCCTCTCTACTTGGCCAGGTGTCCTGGTACAGCGTTGGGGGATGAGCAAGGACTGCTAACCACAAGGTTGGCAGTTCAAACTCATCAGCCCTTCCTTGGAAACCCTACAGGGTCTCTCTGTGTTGGAACCAACTGGACAGCACATCACAACAATCAGTCACTGCGAAGTAATTTTACCGTAGCCAACCCTGGTTATGAAAATAACCTTTAGCTCCATAAGCAGGGATTGCTTTTCTCTGATGGCTTCCTTGTCCCCCTCCCCACCGGCAAGTTCCTTTCTGCAGCTGCACTCTTGTACTGATTCCTAACACTGGTCCATGAAAACGTTTCCACCAGTTTGGGGTGAAATATAGAAAATGTAGTGTAGTGGATCTTTCATAAAACAAAATTGATTCTACATAAAGGCCTTTATGTTCATTCCGAACCATGTCTTATTTTCTTAAGGTTCCCTTTATTTTATGAAATTATGCGGACTTTTTTTTTTTTTTTTAAGCTCTGGTAGCTTAGTGGTTACGAATCGGGCTGCTGAACTCAAGGTGAGCAGTTCGAAACTACCAGCTGTTTAGCGGGAAAAAGATGCTTTTGAGTTATGGTGTTGGAGGAGAATACTGAAAGTGCCATGGGCTGCCAAAAGAACCAACAGATCTGTGTTGGAAGAAGTGCAGCCA
>NW_006408664.1:1764359-1766560 GCF_000296735.1 Chrysochloris asiatica | reverse complement strand
TGTCAGGAGGGACCAGTTGCTGGAGAAGAATATCATGTTTGTTAAGGTGGAGGATCAGAGAAAAAGAGGAACACCCCAACAAGATGGATTGGAAAAGTGCCAGCATCAATGGGCTCAAGAATGGCAACTGAGGTTGGTCAAGGACCAGGCAGTGTTTCATTCTGTTGCTATGAATCGGTATCGACTGGATGGCACCTAACAACAACAACAACATTAACTACCATATCTGTGTATCTGCTTGGACATACATTAGAAATATGGGAACCAGAGCTTACCAGAAAATGCTAGCACCTGAAAATATATTAACCTCAATGCATCATCATGTTGAAAAACAATCACACCAGTTATGAAGGTGTGCCAAAAAGTACTTCTACACAATCACAGAAACCTCTGTTAAACAAAAACATCAAAATGTGAAACGAATGTTACTTTGAAAAAAAATTATAAAACAAATTTAACTGGATGTCTCTCTTATACACACACACATACATGAGAGTGCTTCAAAAGTTCATGGAGAGGGCCAGGGCCGTACCATGGCAGAGAAGACTCAGATGAGTGTGAAGATTGCTCCTGGAGCAGTTGTGTGTGTAGAAAGTGAGATCAGAGGAGATGTAACTATAGGAGCTAGGACAGTGATCCACTCTAAAGTGCGGATTACTGCAGAAGCTGGGCCAATAGTGATTGGTGAAGGTAACCTAATGGAAGAACAGGCCCTCATCATAAATGATAATATCACCCCTGATGCTGGGGATTCAGAACCCAAGCCTATGATCATTGGCACCAATAATGTGTTTGAAGTTGGCTGTTATTCTCAAGCGATGAAAATGGGAGACAATAATGTTATTGAATCAAAAGCATATGTAGGCAGGAACGTAATATTGACGAGCGGTTGTATCATTGGTGCTTGTTTTAGTCTGAATACTTTTGAAGTTATCCCTGAGAAAACAGTGATCTATGGTGCAGACTGCCTTCATCGGGTGCAGACTTTGAACGACCACAGCCTCAGACACTACAGCTGGATTTCTTGATGAAAATCTTGCCAAACTGTCACCACTTATTGTTGTTGTTGTTGAGTGCCATCGAGTCGGGTCCGACCCATAGCGAAGTCACCACTTATAGAAGACTACAAAAGGAAGCTCAACTCCAGTGAAGAACTAAAAGCAGTATACGACACCAAGAAAATAATCCATCTGTAACCACTGTCTTGTGAAGGACCATAGTGTTCGCGTGGTCTCAACAGCTCACAAAACAGTGCATGATGACTATTTTCTAAATTGAGTTAGAGAGGAAAGTAATGTATTTTTATTCAGTCCTCTACAATTTTATTTAATACATTTGCATGAAATGTATTATTTCCCCATATTGTTGATCCTTTTCTGATAATTTACATACTTATTTTATTTTATTTTTTTGTTGTTCTATAAAATATTATCTACAAATTTTCATTATGTAAGACTACCCATTATAAGAAAGGGCATATTGTTATGTATTTATATCCTAACATAAACTAAATAAAAGTGCTGATGGCAAGAAAAAAAAAAAGTTCATGGAAAATTCTATTATTTTAGTTCTAATTTTCTAAGAACTTTTTGAAGTTAATGCATATGTGTGCATTGCTTTTAATTAAGCTTTTTATTGTGAGTGATGGTTTACAAAGCAGATCATCAGTTTTACATTCAATAAATCATATACTTTGCTTCATAATAATGATGGCAATCTCTTTCACATGCCACTTTAACACTGCATTTTTCACTGTCTCTTACAACCTTCATCTTTCCTCTGCTAACCTCCCTCTTGTATATTGAGTACACTTCACTCATGTTAACATGGGTCTATACGTAACAGTTATGAATCAGGCTGTGAACCGCAAGGTCAGCAGTTTGAAACTACCAGCTGTTCCGCAGGAGAAAAATGAGGCTTTCTGCTCTTGTAAAGATTTACAGCCTCAGAAACCCTGTACAGAGTTATTATGAGTTGGAACTGGCTCAACGACACATAACCACCAACCACCACCATACTATTTGTTCTTGTTGTTGTTAGGTGCCATCGAGTCAGTACCAACTTACAGTGACCTTATGCACACCAGAACGAAACAATGCCCCATCCTGGGCCAACCTCACTACTGTTGCCACGCTTGAGTCCATCGATGCTGCCACTTGGCCAATCCATCTCATTGGGGGGTCTTCCTGTTTTTCTCTGAC
>NW_006408664.1:1754185-1764259 GCF_000296735.1 Chrysochloris asiatica | reverse complement strand
TAAAGTGGATAAAGAGAAATACTTTTAACTGATGGTATATGGAGGGGATTATAATCAATGTAATGAAACAAGTTATATGAATTGTTGAATGTGAAGCTGATGATGTGCCCTGTAAACTTTCACTCAATCCACAATAAAAACTTTAAATAAAAAAAATTAAAAAATAGTACAAAGCTTTTGTAGGGCTTCAGGGAAATGCCTAAAGGGTCCTCCATGTGGCTATAAACCTCAACCTGAAGGTGCAAAACCAGCTCCCTGAATTCAGTGCCTGGAGGTACCCCACTTCTGCCTGAAGGCACTCATCTTTACAAGCCTCATGGGTCAGGACACCCTCCTCTCAGTCTCATGTTCAGGATCTTGCTCCTGCTGATGTCGCTCCTCTGCCATTTCTGTGGTGTCATACGTTTCTGTCCCTGGATCGAGGAGGTTCAATGTGCTGGGATCTCAGGGTCCAAAAGAGGTGATCCATTCCTAGCTCTTCTTTCTTGATGGTATTGAGCCCCGTTCCCTCCTGCTTCTGAGATGGCTCATTTTAACCCCAGCAGAATGGCAAATCCACCAAACACATTGGTTATGGTGGTTATGTGCCATGGAGTCGGTTCTGACTCACAGTGACCCTGTACAGGGTTTCCAAGGCTGTAAATCTTCACAGGAGCAGAAAGCCTCATCTCTCTCTCCCGAGGAACAGCTGGTAGTTTCGAACTGCTGACCTTGTGGTTCATGGCCCAATTCCTAAATTTTTACAGTCTCAACAATCACAGTTAACAGTCACTCGCAACTGAATCAAATAATCCTGTCTCTTCCCCCAATTTCTCTTAAGAGACCCATCAGGAAAAGCGGAAACACACCCAATCTACATGTTCCCACCCAGTTGTTTGGTGGGATCTACAAAGACTATGTTAATTCATTGCATTTGCTGTTCCAAAAACTGTTATCTTGAGTAAATTGACCTCTCTGAATCTCCGATTCCTCAGCTACAAAATAGGGATATTAGTACCTAGCTCCATAGGATTGTTGTGTTTAGGGCAGTATTAGTACTTGGTGAAATATCTAGTAATGGTAATACTTTATGATTGTGAATACAAAAGAGTTATAAAGCACTGGCTCTACACAAGAATCGTATTAGACTTGAAATGATTCCACTTATCATATCTGGTCCAATCTTGGCATTTCATATATGAAAACTTTTTTTTTAAAAGAGTTCTAAAGAGATTACAGGACCAATGAGAGGAAGAGCATAGACACAGTCAGTGTCTAGTCCTGGACTTTCTCTACCACATCACTGTGTTGCTCAGTTCAAAGTAACTGGGTTTGTACTTTGAAAGCTTTGGAACCAGAAACAACTAGTGCCCAGTTAAGAACCTCTGATTCACCTACAACCTCAGTAAAACCTGTTATATCAAAAATTCAAGATACATACAATGGTTCATAATAACAAACAGGTTCTATTTTATGAGACACATGAAAACATTATTATTACTGTATTACTATGCTAAAGATGTTCTACTGTATATCTGGACGTGTTTCTTTAAATTTTTTTTTAATTCATAAAAAGGTACACTATATACTAAGGCAAACATTTGACTGACATTAGAGCTGAACAGGACGTAACTATTCTGACTTAGGTACAAATTTAAGTTAAAGGCAGACTTAGAATGAAACTCATTTGTAATCTACGACTGACTGTGCATAGCTCAAAACGGTAGTATTATTTAAACCTTTAACAATAACAAATTCCATGTTACAAAAATGTATAGTCAACCCCAAAATTTGACAGTTCATTATTTTATCACTTCAGAATACTGCTGAGTATTCCAAAAAGTATTAAACACATAAAAAAAAATGTAACAGAATACATAGTCATACTGTAAACTGTTAAGATGGATGAACAGAAATGTTATCAACATCACATAAAGATGTGCTTCCCACCACTCCCCTCCACTCTAAAGATAAAAGGTGTAAACTACCCGCCTCCCCACCCCCACCATGTCGATCAAATTTCTTGGTTTCTTGGGAAGATATATGAAGAAATTTCCAAGTCTTTATGCTAATCACTTGAGTGCACCCAAACCATGGATGATGTTGGGCTATGGTTAACTACTGGCAGCAGGATCTGACACCAGCCATAGAAGGGCCACAAAGATGTTAATTAAACAAAGGGCTGACGCAAAGGCATCCTAGTAAAACAAAGGAGATACAGTTTCTGTTCTTTGAAATCAGTGGTTTTATTACAATGCACACTGACACACAATTAGAGAAGGAATGTCCTGACATTGTCTGAGCATTTCACGGAAAGCAAATGTAACCACCCAGGCAGTCGTCACCTACACCTTTTCCAAATACAAACCAAAGGCTTTACATGTCATAACTCAGGACAGCAAAGTTTGATTACTCTTGTCTATAAAATTTCAAGCTCAGAAAATAGTTATTATGAAGTGGGCTGAGCAGGGAAGTGTTTCCGTCATGGTATCCTGTCTCTGGTCTTTCCCCCTGACCTAGATGACTTTCAATGAAGCTGCATATGATAGTGTATTAAGAAGCTAACTGGGCTCTGGTTATAAGGTTGACTATTACATACACATCACTATAATTGAAAGGAAAAGAAAAATTAAGAAAATTAAGTTCTGCTAAAATGCACAAAGACAAGGAGAAAATATCTAGATGTACTAAAAATGAGATGCTCTTTTCACACAACTCATTTAAAAGGTTACAATTACCATAAACACTAACTCCATTAAAGATCGTTGGCAAAGGTTTGCTGTTCCATCTGCAAAAGGGCTCTGCCTTTACACAGGCTTGGAAGAAAGCAACTTACCGTGTGAGGAGAGTCACTAGTCTAGGTGAAGTAGACACCAGACTATTTGAATTTGCATAGGATTTTTTAAAAAAATCTACTTTGCAAAAGATACTATGAAACCCTGAAACTGTCTCTGTTTCAATAGTCTTTGTGGTAGTCAGGTGCTTTCATCTCTTTAATGCCCAAACACTCTAGGAGATAAACACTACAATGGCATTTTGGATAAACTCACTACATACTACATAACCTGGGGTCAACAAAATGAAAAAGCCCACACATGACTCTAGTATTTCACATAGAAAAGCACTACAGGAGAAAACTTTGTGTAAAAACATTAAAACTTGGGTGAATATAAATACATTTTTGGTTAATCTGTGCTACCTCATATAGAAATTCTGTCAGCTATTCAGTCTATTAGGTAACCCATTTAGATTTTCATGTCTGACTGTGTTAGTAGAAGAATAGACACTGCTGCATATACTCATGTATATATGCATAGACATATGTATACATATATAAAATTCAGATCATGAAAATTTGTTTTAAATACATACACTTAAATTTGTACCTCTAAAAATAAATACATTTGCCTTTAATTGGCTAATTCTGAGTTCCTTCGTAAACCAATCAGAACATACTTTCTCGACAATGGCAGACGACCAATTAGCTGCTCTTTAAATCTATTATCTAGTAGTCGATTTGTAAAATGCAGGTATGTAGTAGAAATAACATCCCCAGAAAAGAATATAGATACAATTCTGGCTTTGAAAATAAATGTCTTAATTTCCTTGATGTTTAGTTCCTACAAGTGTCTACTTCTTGCCTCTGCATTTATCTAGCAGTGGGAGACCATGTTTTAGTGACAACATTCTATTCCACTGACAATACCTTCTAATCAAAGGAATCAACTGGCACTTCACTTGCCGTTTTGTCAGAGGGAATAACACAACATCATTTGTATCTGATATCACTCCTACAGATCACAGTGAGTTGTGAGTTTTAATGTAATTTACAATGTGCTGGTACCACTGAGGTAAGGCAGAAATAGCCTTGGCATTAACACACACACACACACATACAAACACAACCAAAACACTCTCAGGAGAGCAACACATAAAGGACCTCGTGATGTCCATCCAAGTTCTCTGAAGGAACTCAAAAGCACTGCCAGAAGGTACACACTGGGATCTACGCTGTAGTTCAAACAATAGAAACAGATGGAACTAATCAATATTCTTGCTTTAGAAAGATAACAATTCACAAAAGTGGGCTTTACTTCTACTTTTTGCTTTTATATTTCCAAAAACAATTCTTAAAATAAAACCATACCAAGTTGTTTAATATAGTGTAATACTTAACAATTTGTCATGTGTTTTTGGATACAGGAATCTCAAAATGTAGGAAATGCATGATAATGATAGCAAGAATGTTTAATGCCATTGCCTAAATTTTTTAAAGGGAAATTTACCATGGTTGAAACACAACCTCTAAAAAAATGCAGTGTTCTACGCTCTCACAATTCTAGCTTGCTAACTTTATAAGTTAAAGGTGAAAGTTATCCATATATAAACAAGGCCTCTTTTTCATTGATTTCAATCTTGTTTAAACCTTTGGATATTTCAATCTTCAGATTCCACAAGGTAAGGCTTAGTTTATCATATATAAATCCACGATGTACTGTAGCACTGAGGAAACAAATACATCAAATATTTACAGGCTAGCTACAATACCTTTCTTTAAAAAACAAATAAAAACAAAAAACCTTCAAGTGTATATCAACATCAATCACACTCTTTCTTCAATTTCTCTGGCCGCAAAAATGGGGTAACAGCATTTTTTCTCACTCATCTCTCCTCTCAACCCTAAAAACAGATTGGTCTTAGGTCAAAGGACGAGGTCTTTTTGGAGGTGGTGGTGGCATAAGCTCTGTGTCAGGGTCCAGGTGATGCTTTCTCTTCAGTCCTTGAGAAGCTGTCGCACATCTGTCAATGAACTCAAACAGTATCTCCTTGGTGACAGGGTTTGAGATGCTGTTGCACACAGCTGTGGACAAAGGAGACACGTGTCTCACATAAGGGTTAATTAAACCACCCCGAGCATATAAGAAAGGGGAAAAAGGTTTGTCATCCCAATATGCTAAGCACTACAATTTATAGATTTGGGTGGCATGCTTCAAATTAAACTAGTCTCCTCCCTCCCCTACTCCCAAATTAAGTATTTTTCTGTTGGCTACTGGTGTGACACTGCAGGCTAATGCACTGGACTGCAAGGTCGATTTGAACCATAAGGTCAGTGGTTCAAGCTCACCAGTCACTCCTCAGAAACCCTATGAGTCGGAACTGACTTGACGGCACTTAGGCAGTGAACAATAACAACAACTCTCTTTACAAAGAGTACTGGTGGTGCTGTAGTAATCACTGGATGGTTAACCACAAGGTCAGCAGTTCAAACCTACCAGCTGCTACACCAGAGAAAAGATGAAGCTTTCTGCTCTTGTAAAGGGCCACTATGAGTCAAACTGACTACATGGCACTTAACAACATCAACAACACTCTTTACTGTACTATTAATTTTTAAGCAAAACCACTGGGTTATAAAAATGTTATCTCTATCCCTTCAAAACAGTTTTTTATGGGGTCTAACGTAACACAATACATTGCACATAGTCCATGTTCAACCAAACTTTCTACAGAGAATACAGCAAGTCTTGCAGTCTTTTACTCAGAAGGATGTCCAATCTGAATCACCTAACAGGTGAGAATCAGCCAACATGCTCATGGAATTGGGAAGTTCCACCGGAGTTGGCAGACCACATAATTCTATATAACAACTTATTTGCAGTAAGGTAACACATAACAAATTTACCTAGTAAACAAAGCATCTTCTCTTGGTGGTAGTGGTTATGTGCCGTGGAGTCAGTTCCGACTCATAGCGATACTGTAACACCAGTCCTTTTAATGTGGTTTACTTATTTGGTTTTGGAACAAAAGATACTGGCTTAATTATTCCTACTTCTAAAATTAGTTCATCTGAACACAGATGCTAGTTCCAACAAAAACCCTTAAATATATAACATTACCTTTTAAGCTGTAATACCCATACTGGCGATTTTTTTTCCCCTCATAAGCTTATTATATAATCATCATCATCTACAAAGCACTCCAATACTACACAATTCTATTAACCTTTAAACTTGGATTTTATCCTCTTTTTCAACTCTACCAAAACTGAAATGCAGAGCAACAACTGCTACTCTTGGTAGTTTATCACATAAACTTTAATTGATACCATGAAAGATTTACTACTCTGAATTCCCAAAGCATTCATATTGTACCCAAAGACAACTCTGAAGGCTAGGACAGCATAGCAGAGTTTTAGGGGGATGGTTTTCATTTACTTTGTCCTCTATTGTTTGTAAAGCTATTTTAGGAGCTGGAAATTACATTTTCCCCTGCTAATTTTGTCTTTTACCATCTGGCAAACAATGGTTTTTAAAGTTTTGAATAGATCTGAAATTATCATGGCTTTTGTTGTTGTTGTTGTTCAACAGACTCAACTTGTATACATCCTATTATTCTGCCCTTTTTCGGACCCACCAGTCTAGAGAGACCATATGAGCTGACTGGTCTGGAACAGGGTACAGACCTCACACTACACCTTCCCCTCAACCAAGTATGATATCCGAGTGATTCGATTCCCCATCAAGCAGAACAAAGACAGCACAGTTTGGTTCTCACACCTTAATATTTTATTTTTAATGTAACAAACACTGATAGATTGTTATACTCACCCATGGCAGTGTTATAGGCATTAGGAAAACTTTTGTCTGTCCTCTGTCTCATGAAGACCCAACTGTTATTCTCAAATTTGCATTCTATTATTTTATTGTCATACTGTTTTAGTTCTTTTGTCACCTGTTTTGTAAGAGAATAGAGAAAAATATTTAAATCATTTGAAAGGCTTTGTGCTTCCACTATGTGACAGACACATTAAACCCAGTGCTGCTGAGTTGATTACAACTCATAGCAACACTTTAGGAAATGCCAAAAACACCAAGGTAACTCTTCATGCAGAACTCTTGTCATCTAAGTGTCTGATAAGCCGAAGGGCATGGTATGCATTCCTTTATACACATGCTCATTTATCTGACAGTTTATAAATAGTCTTGAAAACAGCTGTCAATATACAGCAATTAAAAGAAGCTAAGCATAAACCAGTCAATTTGGGGTCAAATGCAAGTATGTTACCATGGGGACCAATGCCTTCAATATTGTCTGTGTCCCTAAGGCTTTCAAAATTGAGTATGCTGCTTAGGGTTCGTCAGCTTTCAGAAGGTCTACCACCTAAATTCCTAAGCCAACTCTGAGGAATTCCCTTTATTAGTTAAAAGAAAAAGTTGTACATAAAAAGTAAGCACAAGGATCAAATCCAAGCAACAGTTGTCCTAAGTATATGGCTTTACAATCAGTGATAGTTAAACAAAACTCTAGGCTACTTCTGCTTTCCATCTCCAAACTATAAGAATTTAGAGATGAAGATAGTTTTATTTTAATTGGTGGTTTTTTTGGCTACTACACCTCAGATGATTGAATATGGATTACAACTTACTCTATCAAAACTAGCAAGTATCCATGGTAACTATAGAACCTTTTAAAAGATATTTCATCAGGCTGTGAGGATGGTTTTCATAAATAGGAACCTAGCTTATCTTTGCAGTTTTCAAATCAAATGCCAGTCATGGTAATATTTTAATTCTGTCCTCATCTTTCACAGCTAACAACTTTTCCTCACAATACAGCAGATTGCAATCATCTAACTTCATTAGCATTATTTGAAATGTTCCCATTTTTCTCCCCATATATTCACTACCACCTAGGAATAAGAAAAGAAGCAAATTTTTAAAAGATGCTTTGAATTCACAGATTAAGCATACGCAAGTCTTCACAAAAAATTATCAGATTGTATTCCTTTTCCCTAATGAGTATTATTACACTTGATTAGAACATGTACACATTCACCAAATCCAGCGTCTACTCAGTGGCTAGGGAACTAAGGAGTTTGGACATGGTGCTGTAGGATAAGCAGTGGACCACAAGGCTGGTGGTTCAAACTTGCCATCTGCTTCTTGGAAACCCTCCCTACACAGGGTCACTGTAAGCTGGAACCAACTTGAAGGCACTTAACAACAACAAGGAAACTAAACCTACCCTCAATAACAAGACTGATGTTCCAATTAGTAGCAAACTTGTTAAATTTATTCTCAAACATCCATTAATTTAGTTTCAATAGCCCTCCATTCTGTCCTGGAGATGCACTTCTTTTTAGTTTTGATACATTATCTAAAACCAATTACAGGCAACCAATATTTTGTGATATTATATGTAATGTCTAGTCACAGAGATAAGTTTCTAAAACTTTCAAAGTCTCTGTTTCTTAATCTCTAAGACAGACAAAACAACTCTCAATTCATCAAGTCACTGGAAGAATACTAAATGAAAGTACCTGCCACATAGTAAATGATTAGCAAAATTATTAATTAAGTATCAACTTAGGAAATAAAGGCTGCTTATTTAAAAACAGCTTTATAAGTAACTTTTACCAGAAGAATCATGGTGACATGGACAAGCTGAAAGCAGCTGCCAAGAATATTATGTCACATGCCGTTCATAAGAATGGTTTGCTAGTTGACAATGTACAGTTTGTACTTTTACTAATAATTTTAGTAAGTCTTTATCATATTGTTTATCATTCTTCTTTTCCAGTTTCAGAATTGCTATAAATTACAATTTGCCCAGTCTGGCAATAGCAATTAAGCAGGATTATTAACTACTGCCACCACTTGTCTGTCAGTTTGTTATACTGTCGGGGGGGTGTAAGTTGCTGTGATTCTGGAAGCTATGCTACAGGTGTTTTAAATACCCGCAGGGTGACCCATGGTGGGCAGATTTCAGATGAGCTTCCAAACAAAGACAGACTAGGAAGAAGGAGAGAAGAACTACTTCCGAATATTTAGTACTGAAAGCCTAGTGAATAGCAGAGAAACACTGTTAGATACAGTGCCAGAAAATGAGGCCCTCAGGTTGGAAGGCACTCAAAATGTGACTGGGGAAGAGTTGTCTCCTAAAAATAGAATTAAAAAAAAAAAAGTAGAGTTGACCGTGATGATGTGAATGGAGTAAAGCCCTTGGGACCTTCATTCGCTGAGGTGGTTCGATTCAAAAAGAAGGGAAACAGCTGTTAACATCCATAAATAATCAGAACATAGGATGTATGAAGACTGAATCTAGGAAACTGTGAAAAATAAAATGGAATGCAGAAACATCAGTATCTTACGCATTAGTGAGCTGAAATGGACTGGTATTGGCCATTTTGAATCTGTCAACCACATGGTTTACTATGCTGGAAATGGCAAATTGAAGAGCAATGGTGTTGCATTCATTGTCAAAAAGAACATATCCAGATCAGTCATGAGGTACACATCGCTGATGGGATAATATCCATACGCCTACAGGGAAGACCAGGTAATACCACTATTATTCAAATTTATGCAATAACCATTAAATCAAATGAGAATGAAACGGACGAATTCTACCAACTTCTTCAACATGAAATCAATCAAACAGGCAATCAAGATGTAATGATCATTACTGGCGACTGGAATGCAAAAGTTGGAAGCAAAGAGGAAGGATCAGTAGTTGGAAAATATGGCCTTGGTGATAGAAATGATGCTGCAGATCACATGATAGAATTCTGCAAAGTCAATGATTTGTTCATTTCAAATACCTGCTTCAGACAGCATAATAGACTATACACATGGACCTCCAGAGATGGAAAATACAGAAATCAAATTGACTACATCTGTGGAAAGAAACCATAGAAAAGTTCCATATTATCAGCCAAAACAAGGCCAGGAGCAGACTGTGTAACAGACCATCAACTGCTCCTATGCAAATTCAGACTGAAGCTGAAGAAAATGAAAACAAGTCACCAGAGTCAAAATATGACCTTGAATTTATCCCACCTGAATTTAGATATCTTAAGAACAGATTTGATACATTAAACACTAAAGACGAAAAGACCAGAAGAGTTGTTGGATGACATCAAGAACATCATACAGGAAGAAAGTAGAAAGTCATTAAGAAGACAAGAAAGAAGGAAAAGGTCAAAATGGATGTCAGAAGAGACACTTAGACTAGCTCTCCAGCGTAGAGATGCTAAAGCAAATGGAAGACATGAGGAGGTACAAGAGCTGAACAGAAAATTTCAAAGGTCAGCTC
>NW_006408664.1:1752232-1754085 GCF_000296735.1 Chrysochloris asiatica | reverse complement strand
GAGTTATGGTGTTGGAGGAGAATACTGAAAGTGCCATGGGCTGCCAAAAGAACCAACAGATCTGTGTTGGAAGAAGTGCAGCCAGAGTGCTCCCTAGAGGCCAGGATGGCCAAACTTCATCTCTCATACTTGGGACATACTTGGGACCAGTCACTGGAGAAGGATATCATGTTTGTTAAGGTGGAGGGTCAGAAAAAAGAGGAAGATCCCAAGCGATTGGATTGGTCAAGTGGCAGTAACAGTTGGTTCAAGTGTGACAACAATAGTGAGGTTGGCCCAGGATCAGGCAGTGTTTCATTCTGCTGTGCATAAGGTCACTATGAGTTGGTACCAACTCGATGGCACCTAACAACAACAAAAAAATTTTTTAAGTCTTTATATGGCAAAATAGTGGGCAAAGACTTGTATACAGTTTTTTAATGTAAAATCTTAAAGATTGATGGTCCATGTTTTGAGTCCCCCCACCCTACTCCTGCCTCTTGTCATACACAGTGGTCACCTGACATCCGAGCCATGGGCAGTGGTAGGAAGGAGCACATCTGTATTAATCAGAGTTGTTACCAACCTCCCGAAGTGGAAGAGGTGATATCTGGAAAATGTTAGTCCAGTATGTAATTTAATTAGTATTTTCCTAATTACATTTCTGGAGGCTACAATTTTAATGAGAATATTCAACTTCCCTGCATGGACTCTGTATCAGTAACACTGTAATATTGCTAAATAAGGCCCTAATGTGTAGTTACTTCCCTGCTCTTAACTTCACCTCCTTATTGTGGACAAACGTGCTGGTGGTTGGTGGTGGTGGCATGCTGTGGAGTCGGTCCTACACCATCCTCACAATTTTTGTTAAGTTTGAATCCATTGTTGCTGCCATGGTGCCAGTCCATCTTGTGGGGTCTTCTTCTTTTTTGCTGACCCTCCAATTTACCAAGTATGATGTCCTTTTCCAGGGACTGGTCCCTCATGATATGTCTGCAGTAGGAGAAACAAAGTCTTTACCATATTGAATTCTAAGGAGCATTCTGGCTGTACTTTTCCAACACACATCAGATTTGTTTGTTCTTCTAGCAGTCTGTGGTACTTTTAGTATTCTTCTTAATGGAAGCAGAAAGACTCATCTTTCTCCCATGGAGAACTTGGTAGATACGACTGCTAACCCTGCAGTTAGCAGCCTACCTCATAATTCACTATGTTACCAGAGCTCCTTCATTCTACAATTAGTACGAAAGAAATGAACCAGCTAGGACCCTATGAACCAGTCCTACATGCAGGAACTGCAGACAGCTAGAACAATTATTTAGGTGTCAGAGGGAGAAAGACATACATTTAGGTTTCAGCTCCTATAAAACGTGGCGTATGGACTGGGTTTGAGTTCACAGGAGGAAGAACGAGTGTCACCATCGGCATCAGCCTGAGGTGGATTCCTATGAGGCTGAGGTCAGACATGCTCCACTCTCCAATCTTCCTTACCAATTCTAACTTCCTCTGAAAGCATTCTACTTCTCAGCAGGGTTCCTTAATTCACTGCAATGGCCGCTCAGAACTCACCGGCCATACTAACAATTAAGGGCTTTATTAGGGAAGTTAGCAGCCTACAAACCATGGTTAGAAAAGCTCAAGACACAAGTTTTCATCAGGACAGTGTCTTCCCAGTCATGGTGCAAACAGGCCTCTCTCAGGTCCTCAGTCTCTGGGACACCCAGCCTCTGCCTTGCTCTGGCAATAGTACAAAGCTTTGGGAGAACAAACAAGATGGCGGATCGGGTGGACATATAGCAGAGAGCTCTGCCAACAACAACCCAGAATACCCGACCAAGCAGGCTCAGGGGATGGTCCCAGAACTCTGAACCACA
>NW_006408664.1:1748052-1748562 GCF_000296735.1 Chrysochloris asiatica | reverse complement strand
GCAAAGAACAAGGCACTAGGAATTGATGGAATAAAAATTGAAATTGTTCAAGAAAGTGAAGTGGCACTCACTCATCTATGACAAGAAATTTGGAAGATAACTATCTGGCCCACTGATTGGAAGATATCCATATTTATGCCCATTCCAAAGAGAGGTGACCCAACAGAATGCAGAAATCATGCAACATTATCTTTGTTATCCCATGAAAGTAAAGTTTTACTAAAGGTAATATAGAAATGGCTATAAGCATACAGTAACAGAGAACTTCCAGATGTTCAAGCCAGATTCAGAAGAGGCCATGGAACAAGGGATATCATTGCTGATGTCTGAAAGAGCTTGGCTGAAAGCAGAAAATACCAGAAAGATGCTTACCTGTGCTTTATTGACTACTCAAAGGCCTTTAATTCTGTGGATCATGACAAGCTATGGACAACATTGCGAAGTCTGAGTATTCTGGAACACTTAATTGTGCTCATGAGGAATCTGTACCTGGACCAAGAGGCAGTTGTT